>NC_081342.1:13744747-14018323 GCF_029784015.1 Lycium ferocissimum | reverse complement strand
AGAAACTTTTTCTATCTTGATATACGAAATATTGTTTCGGGTTGAAAAACAATACGAAAAATACGTTTTGGGGGGTTGGGGACCACTGAAATGGAGGTTTAATGGCGGGGAAATTGGTGGGGTTGGAATGGTTCGGGTCGTCTGGTGAGGAAGGAGGGGCCGACTTTTGTTGGCCTCTTTCACGCACGAATTTCGTGCGTGAAAGGCCAAACTTTATTTTTTGCAGTTTGGTCCTTTTACGCACTAAATTAGTGCGTGAAACCTATATATGTGTTGTTTTTTTTTTGTGTGTTAGTTTGGTTCAATTTTTTTTTTTTTATCCAATAAAAATCGCGGATCGGTAACAACATTACGGGACGGAGGGAGTATCACATAAATTGTACGGGAGGAGTAGTAATAGTTGAGCGGAGGGAATATGGACATTGGACCCACAAATAGAAGAAACAAAGATAATGTCTCATAGATCGGAGAATACGAGTGATGGGGTCTCTCCGCCCTGGGTCCCAAATACACGCCATGCCAAAACCCCAACAATGTTCGAAATGTGGCATCATTACGTTGAGGGTAGAATAAAGACACTCTTCTTAATTTCACCCATTCAATTTTAGATGCCAAAGACATGGATCGAGCAAGACCTAGCTAGATTAGCATCGTCGTCAACATCATACTGAATGTGTCTCAATAATTAGACAAAAAGAGAGTAGCTAGCATAGGACATGCCTGTTTGGCGCTATTTCCACAAATAGAATGTGGGCATAGTTTAACGCATGCCTTGCCAGTATGCCACGCTTGAAACGTTGTGTTCCTGTTAGCAGAACCTTACTTCACGCCTATAAAGTAAACAAAATACGGACTACTCGATCTAGTAGTCTGCCAGGCTACTACTTAAATTCTACTTTTATTTACATTTCCCATTCTCTTTCTTTCTAAATTCTACCGGCCGTAACTGATACAGGTAATTCCATTCTCCTC
Organism: Lycium ferocissimum; assembly: GCF_029784015.1. Taxonomy (NCBI): domain Eukaryota; kingdom Viridiplantae; phylum Streptophyta; class Magnoliopsida; order Solanales; family Solanaceae; genus Lycium; species Lycium ferocissimum. The sequence goes on along the minus strand of NC_081342.1, from coordinate 14,017,351 downwards.
TCCAGAATTAACATGGTGGGTCCCTGGATGAAATATTAATTACTATACGGTGAATATGGTATGTTTATTAGTTTCCGTGTTCCGAAACAGTAATTAAATAAACCAGTTTGAAAACTGAGAAGAAAGGTACTGGAACAAAAATGTAGAAAATTATTCTGAGCCCACACGTGTAGAAAATTATTCTGAGCCCACACGTTGCTTGTGTGTCCTTAAGGAATCATAACCTCTCACTATTGACAAGGATCTAGGTTACTTTTTCTCTGAATAGAACGGAAGAACGTTTCTATAATACGCACACGCTGCCATGTTTCAGCTTTCTAAATTCTACCTACCGTAACTGATATAGGTATTCCATTCTCCACACAGAAATAACATGGTGAGTCCGTGGACGAAATATTTAATATGGTATGTTAAGTTAATTTAAACAATTGGATCAACTACAAAAAGGTCAAAAAAAAAAAAAAAATTAAAAAAACTTAAAGATAGTACTCCCTCCGTTCACTTTTACTTAAAGGCTTTGAATTTTTCATGTTGTTTAAGAAATAATAAATGGAGTACATAATTTACCAATGTATCCATATTAATTGATGCATATTTTTATTGAATTTGAAAAATGATTTGAAGTGAGTAATTAATACTATGGGTAAAACAGAAAAAAATAAATTGTCTTCTCTTGATATGTTAAAAGTGACAAGTAAAAGAAAAAATCTATTTTTAAAATAACGGACAAGTAAAAGTGAACGGCGAGAGTCATAACTTAGATTTTGTAGCTATAAATGTCTTATATTGCAGGGAATACTCATAGGAGAAATTGAAGGCTTGAGTTGACAGGATAGATTGAGCCGTTGAGGCTCTGGGAGTGAGTTGATAAATTTTGACAGGATAGATTGAGCCTTTTTGTTGAAGTATTTATGGGATCACTCATTAAAAATGTATGCTATTATTAATTAAAGAGAGTAGATTTTTAATTACTTAATTTATTCTCATTCTCGGGATCGATTCTGTTTGTCACGGCCAAACACGTGAAAAGAGTGAGAGTGAAGACTTGATTCCAGAACCTCTGTCTGTTCTGATATCATATTGAGTGGGTAACAATATAATAATTAAATAATAGAAGTTTGTTCGCTTTAATAGCTTAAACTTTTAGTAGATGAGATAGTCACATTTCAAACAATCTCATCTGTAGTCGTCTATCACTACCCGATCTTTTATATCTTATGTATAACATCTAATTTTGGTGCGTGATATGAAGGTTAAATGAAGCAGATTACACATGTTTGCAAAATTAAAATTACTTGCCCGTTGTGCAAAATAACTGTTAAATCCTAATTGTGCATAAGTATTACTTATAGTATTTACCACTACTAAACTTCAATTTTTGAGGTACTAGTTAGTTCATGAGTAAATTGAACTTCAGTATTATAAATTGCTAGCTAAAAATATTAAATTCTAATTTCAAGGTGCATTTTAAGTAAAACATTGATTTTTACTCATAAATTTCAATTTTTCACAAACAAAATTCATGTTCAACAATTCAATTTTTTTTTTTTTTTTAATTTAAAATCAACTTTAGTTTATAATTTTTGGACTTCAATTGAACTATTGCCAAACCGCCTAGTTTAGAAATTATCATTTCCCAAGTCTTGACTTGTTTATTCGCATTAGGGTCGGTTATTTAATACTCCCTCCGTTTAATAATAAATATTTTCTATGTCAAATTATTTATTATTTTTTGTTTTACACGTCCGCCCAAGAAATCTCCTCCGGGATAAAAAAGAGTGTCCTTGCAATGATTTCTTCACTAAGACTATCAGTGGGGATGGGACGGTCCCGGTCCCGCCCCACGATAGGGGAGGGGGCATAGGGGGTAGGGGGACGGGTAAGGGGGTGGAAGGGGCGAAAAGTCGATCGAGGCCGGCTCGGACGGGGGCCGGTCCGCCCGGCCCGGAAAATTGAACTAATTTTTTTTTTTAAGTGCAATCGGTCGACCTTTTGCCTTTTGACCGTTGCAACGTTAACATTTTGGGACTCCAAACGGTCTGATTTCAGCCATTGGAGTCCCCTTCTCCCAAAAAAAAAAAATGCCCCTAAAGTTTAATAAATTGCATTTTAATCCGAATTCTAAACTATAAATACTTCTTCATTTTATTCATTCTCACACAAATCATCTACCAATTGTCTCTCTCTCTAATATTTGTTATCAATTATATCTCTCTCTAATATTTGGTGAGATATTATTATTATTATTATTATTATTTTGGTGAAGTGGGCAATATTTGAATTTTGGAGCAACTTTCAAGCTTGAAGTAACATAATTTCAATTTCAACGTTTGCGATTTACGTACGCTTTACGCGAACGTTTGGTACTCGTTCCATCCTTTAATTTATTTAATTCTTGGATTTTATTTGCGTCTTTTTTTCAATTAATTTTCATATTTTATTTTATTATACTTTGATAATATGTCAAAAAAGTTAAGATCCCGGTCCTAGGTAAAATTATCGAAATCCCTAACCTTTTTAGCCATAGTAGTACGGGTAGTAAATCTGGTTCTTCTAGTAAATCTAAATTTCAATTTAGAAACAATACAGAGGATTTCACTTATGTTGATGAAGCGGAATTTTTGCTCCCCCGGTTTTCCTCATTCCGAGAAGATTTAGAATTACAAAGTTTGAAGCCTTAGATGGAGCTTATGCTAATTTAGAATTTGATGATTTGGAAAATTTAGAAGTAGAAGAAGGCGAGGAATTAGATTTAAATGAGACACTACTAGTCACATTAAAGCCCCAACTTAGACTACATCTCGGTCTGGGAGGCCGGTTGCCCCCTATACCTCTGCTCGGGGGTACGGCGAGGCGCGACGTCCTAGAACTAGTGTCGTATGGAAATTCATGACTTTAGATGATACTAAAACTCAGGCTATTTGTCACAAATGTAAACAAATTTTAAAACACCGAAGCGGTGGAGGGGCGGGTGGGACGGGTGGTTTAACTAGACACTTGAGAACATGTGTTGGAAAACCATACTTAGATGCTCGATTAGCGGCGGACTTAAAAACACGCCAGAACGGGCGCCTAAACGATCACGCTCCCGGTGGATCTGCTGGGGGATCTAATATGGTCTAAGAAACTTTAAATCCTTCTACCCCTGCTGTCACTCAAATGACTTATAATAAAGATAGAGATCGTGAAGAACTAGCTAAAATGGTTGCGGTTTGTGGCTTGCCTTTTAGTTTTCCTTCTAACCGATTTTGTGCATTACATTAGAGCTATGTATAACCCTACTTTTCAAGGCATTCCTAGATCCACTGTTAGAGCCGACGTTTTTAAATTTCAAAGTGATTATTGTCAATATATGCGTTTTGTGTTCCATCACCTATATACTAGAGTATCTGTCACTTCTGATATGGGTCGCAGTGTTAATGACAATGATTATTTATGTGTTACGGTACATTGGATAGATCATAATTGGAATATGCAAAAGCGTTACTTGGTTATAAATATATTGATGAGAAAAAAATAGGTTCTTATATTTCTACAAGTGTTCTAGACATTTTGCAATTATATGGTCTTGTTGACAAAGTATTAACTGTTACATTTGATAATGCTTCTTCCATGACTAAGAGTGCTAAACTTATGGCTATAAGAATTTGCCCAATTAACCTTGATATTTTTCATGGCCGGTGTGCATGCCATGTTTTTAATTTAGTTGTAAAAGATGGTCTTGATTTATTTGAGGGTTCTCTACAAAAAATACGATATGCTTGTCAATATGTTTTTAGCGCTCATAAGCAAAGTAGAATTAATTTGCTTAAAAAATATTGTGGTCTGTTAGAAAAATTCCAAAAGAAGTTTGTACTAGGTGGAATTCTTTATATGAAATGCTACTTGTTGCTCACGAATATCAAAAACCCCTTCAATATGTTTTTAATGCACATCATTACATCCCCATGAACAAATAAAAGATAGTGATTGGAATGAAATTGAAGGACTATGTATTTTTTTAGAAAATTTTTATATTGCAACAAAAGCATTTTCCGGTCAATACTATCCTACAATTGCACAAATGTTATTTTATATTTGTGGGATTACAAAACTATTTGCAGAATATAGAGAATCAAACGAACATGAGGAAGCCGTTGATGAAATGATTCTCAAATTTAAAAAGTATTTTTTTCCTATTCCCGATATTTATTTGATTGCTTGTATACTTGACCCGTCTTTAAAATTAAGAGGTGCTCAGGGATTTGTTGACAAAATTTATTTTTAGTTAGATATTCCTCCTAAAAACATCCATATGTTGAAGAGTGTAAACGTAGCATAGAATTAAAAGTTAAATTAATGTATAATAATTATAAATCTGAAGAAAGTAGAAGTGGAAATCAACGTCCTTCACAAAAAAATAAGGCTAAATTTGGCAATAGAAAATTTGATAGATCAATGGATCTTTGCATGGCTTGGTATTGCTAATACTCAAAATGAAAGTGATCTTGAATCTTATCTTGATCAGAGTTTGGAAAGCATCATTGTGGACGACGACGACAATGAAGATATTTTAGGATGGTGGAGGGAGCGTGGCAAGGCATTTCCATTACTCTCAAAAATGGCTCGAGATATCCTAACTATTCAATCATCATCAGTAGCTTCGGAGGCAACTTTTAGCGCGGCAAGATTTCAACTCGGAGATCACAGACATTCATTAGCATAAGATAGCTTGGAGATTTCTGTCTTATTCAGGGATTGGATCAACGCGAGAAGAAGAAATCGTGGGCTACCAAAATTAACCCGTCAAGAAGAAGAAGAATATGAAGAGATAATCAATACTAATAGCGATGATGGCATGAAACTTATGGACCGTCAAGGAGATATACCAATTCCAGAATTGAATGCAACGGAAGCGATACGACAATTAGAAAAAATGTACATAGATCCGTACAAGTTTTAGTGTGATAATTTATAATTAACTACTTAGATGTAGGGGTGGGCGTTCGGTTTTTCGGTTCGGTTTTATCAAATTTCGGTTTGGCTATTTCGGCTTTGGTTTTTTGAAGGTGAACACCGAACACCGAACCCAACTAGTTCGGTTCGGTTCTTTCGGTTTCGATTTTTTAAAGTTCGATTTCGGTTTTTTCAATTCGATTTTTTTGATATGATATTAGAAGCGATTCCCTTGACACTAATTCATATTCTCAAAAGCAATAAAACATAAAACTGATAAATTGAAATCAAAATCAAACAAACAGGATACACGAGAATAGAAAACTATAACCATGATATAGGATTACTAGGTGTTATATACATACCGTAAGAATAATTAAGAAAACACACATAAAGGACATACATTAATCCTAAAGACACATCCTAGTTGCCTTCCTTAACATATTTGATTTTCTGTTGAAGTTGAAAATTAGGGATACAAATGCAAAAGAGGGCTTGTTACAATTGGGTTTTTTTGGCTTTAAACTTAATGGGCCTGGACTATTTTAATTTTTTTGGGTAATGTATTAAATTTCGGTGTGTGTTCGGTTTTTCGGTTCGGTTTTATCAAACTTCGGTTCGGCTATTTCGGTTTCGGTTTTTGAAGGTGGACACCAAACACCGAACCAAACTAGTTCGGTTCGGTTCGGTTTGTTGAAGTTTCGGTTCGGTTCGGTTTTTCGATTTTCGGTATTTATGCCCAGCCCTACTTAGATGTCTAGTTAAAACAGAACCCTTCCTAGAAGGTGGCTGTGTAGATTAGGTGATCTTATTGTAACTTAAAGGCCTAATTGAAACATAACCCTTCCTGGAAGGTGGCTGTGTAGATTAGGTGCTCTTCTTGTATTTGAGACTTTGAGTCAAATTTGATGAAATATAAAAGATCTATTTTGAATAAATAAACATAAAGTTCTTACTTGAAATTATTTTTCTTTACATAACTACAAAAAAGAATGCAATTCTTTATAAAGATTATAAAGACTTGAAAGTATATTTAATATTATGTAATAAATTAAAAATAATATCCCTTAGAAGTTCAAAAAATAGCCGTTGTTAAATACATTTAAAGACTTTAAAGTTATAAGTTATAAAAAATAAATAGTTCTTACTTGAAATTATTTTCTCCTATTATAAACTATAAATACCTAAAAATAAATCCAAGTCTTTAAATTTTTTATAAAGACTTGAAAATTTAATATTAGCTAATAAGTTATCAATTTAAATGTTAAGTTTGAAGTTTTATAAAAAAAAATCCCCAGTGCCCGTCCCGTCCACCCTTGGAGTGGGACGGGACCAAAAGGCCCCAAAGTCCCCCAAAGCCGTCCCCCAAAGTCCCCGCCCCCAAGTCCCCCGCTTTAAGGAGTCCCCGTCCCGTCCGTCCCCCAAAAAGTCCCCTACGTCCCGTCCCGTCCCCCCGCACCCGCATAATTTCGCGCAGCCCCGGCTAACTCACAGGAAAAAATAGGTATAACTAAACTGCGCACATTAAATAGGTATTGGGATCTGATCACATAACATTTAATAGGAGCAACTCTGAAAAAATAAGGTTAATTGTTTCTTGATTTGCTAAGTGCACACTTCTTTTTTACCTAATAAAAAGGCTAAGTGGATACTCTTTTTGATCGGGAGGGAGTATTCATTAGGAGGGTATTTGACCTACCTTATCCTTATTTATGTCTAAATTATAATCTTTCTCCATTAAATGTGTACTCCATTTATGTGTCATCTACATTAATGATAATATTCTAGAATGGAGAAAAATTAATAAATTATGCCTTGAACTTCTAAAAAGACAAATACTTTGAGACAACTATTTTTAGTAACCACGAGAAATAATTTGAGACGGAGGGAATAATGTTTTTAGCTTGGACACACCCACAAAAATTACTCACTTCTAGAAGTAAGAAGTTTTTTTCACTAACTTACCTTTAATCAACCGAAAAAAAGCTAACTCTTTAATGATTTTTTGGTTATGTAAAATTTTATTTATTTAATAAGGATAAAATTGAAAGAAAAATATCAACGGCTTTTGATATAAAACACCTACTATTTTGAAACAAATGGAAAAGTAAAAATACTACTCTCTCCGGTCCAAAATAATCAAGGATTTAGCCTCTAAAAGTTGATCCAAAATAATTGAGGTTAGTCTATTAAGAAAGTATTTATTCTTTTTTCAAATTTATTCTTGACACATTTTTAATTCAATGAATAAATTTAATGCTTGTTATAGTTTCAAAGTCCCACTTAATTAAAGGTATTTTAATCAATATGCCTCTTATTTTTTAAAAGTACTAATTAAATTCCTTAATTCATGTATTCGAATCTAAAATCTCAATTATTTTGAACTGGAAGAAGAATTACTTATTATGAAAGGATGGGAATATGAGCAATAAATTGGGAATTATTGGCCGTAGTTTCGAGTGAGCACAAAAGCAGAACAGGTAATAAGAGATTCTGTGAGCTTTCAACATGTGTTTCATAATTTCTACACACTTCTAGGAATTTCATTAATTATAGAATAGATAATGGCGATTTCCTATGCTTGGACTAACGCCCTTAATGCTGTTTGTTGGTGGGTGAGACCCCTTGTGTAGCTAACACCTCACCATAATTCTGGATACATGGATGCGGTAGTGAAGTCAGAATTTTCACTAAGAGGGTTAAAAATTATAAAAAAAAATAGACACACGAAGAGGTCAAGGAATTCAATATCTAATATCAGAGGCGGATCCAGGGTTTGGAGCTTAGGGGTGCCACACCATCCAAATAGGGTAAACGGGTCGGTTTCTTCAATTTTGGGTTACGGTTCGGATTATTTATCTTTTTCAATTTATATAGATAAATCGAATGAATATGCAGATTTGTTTTTTAATGCTACGGTTTTAGATATTAAAGGATTAAAGATACGGCGGTCCATATTTTTTTTTTGGTGGGAACATAAGAGGGCTTATTCTCTAAAACTTTTGAGAAAGAAAAAGATTTTCCACATTAAAAGTCCGAACTTGTACAAACCACCTTGTACTGTTACCTCAATATTCATACTTTGTTGCCCTGGTATGTTCTTGCATATATATGGTTGAGAAAGAATCAAGAATTATAACTTCAACACACTCATCTTCACTTAGCGCGAACGTCGGTGAATGATCAAAATAGCCTTTAAATTTATAAAACTCCAACATAATAATATTCATCACTTTTAAAGAATTTACTATTTGTTCTTTCCCTCAAATTAAAAGATTATGTAGTTTGACTTAGCTGTAGCGATTTAAAAATAAAGGAAAGGCTTTTTTTTTTAAATATGTAATGATCCAAAACAAGTCTTACATATTTGTGCTTGTAAATTATCTCATAAAGTTAAATTATTTCTAACTATAGAAATGTGTCAATCTTTTTTGGACAAACTAATAACGAAAGTAAGACGATCTTTTTGAGACAAAGTGAGTAATATTTATGTTACGTTTTACTAATATTTAGTATTCTGGGATACACATATCAAGAGATTAATACTTAAAAGAAAGAGGAAGTAAAAAAAGACAAGAATTAATTAAAGCAAAAAAGGGTCAATTTGGACTAATAAAGAATAGCAAGTAAAAAAGAATTTTAAAAAAATGAAAAATAATAGAGCTGAAGCGTGCAAGCAGAAGAACAAAAAAAGTGCTGCACGCAGGTTCGAACTCCCGTCATCTGGGTGGCTTGTCATGCCCTTGCCAATGGCACTTTTTAATTATTTGTTATTCTGGCCGGCAAAACACATACATATCCGATTTCTTATATATATAAAATTTCAACCGAGGTGTCCGGGTGCCATGGCATCCCCACTCTTCCACGTAGATCTGCCCCTGTCTACTATATATATAAAAGTATGTTTAACCTTATATATACAGTGTAACCTAAGGGGGTGCACACCTGGCTCCACCCCTGCATGAGCGGAAGGGGGTTTCATCGAAAAATTACGCTATATATATTATGTCAAAATTACTTTTTATTTATATATTATAGATGTTGAGTCCTATTAACTATTTTATAATTTGAATTCTCTTTGTGAAAATCTCTGCCAGGACATTTTTGAGATACACCAAGCAAAAAGTCGTTTCCTTTTTTATTTTTAAAGAATCTAATTAGTTAAACTTAAAAGTCCAACAATAAGATAGGATATTTCTTTCATCTGTGATTTATAGTAAAACAAAATTGTGAGGGAGAGGGAACCCGTGAAGGTGGACTTGGAAAAAGAGTAGCTTAATCGATGTAAGTTGAAGTTGCGACAATTATGTATTATGATACGAATAGATATCCGAGACAATGAAGTCGATGAAATAATTCTTATATGATTATAGGCAGAATTTTCTGGATAATGTTACTATTCACCAATATCAGTGACTTATACACATACTAGATGATGAAAGTCCGTGCTAGCACGGAAGCCAACACAAAAAATAGTAATACATTTTTTTTAGTCTGTCTAAAAAAGAATGATATATTTTTATATTTAGAAATCATTTAACTTGAAACTTCCCATTTTATCTTTAATGAAATGATTTAAATCCACACAAATATCGCATGACTTGTTTTAGATCACACAAGTTTCAAAGATGTTTTCTTTTTTTAAATTTCGTGCACTAGTCAAATTATGTCGCATAAATTAGGATAGAGAGAGAGTACCTTTTAGTAATATAATTATGAAATTTTTATGATAGAAAGTAATATAATTCAATTAATTCAAAATATCAATAAATTATTTTACTTAGTCCTCTTCTCCCATATATGACTTTCCTGGTTTGGTTCTCCAATTGAAAGATTTGAAATACACATTCTCCTACCGAGTTTCATGCCATCATCTCTTTTTACTCAACAACACTGAAAAATGCTTTCATGTGTCAGCATCTGTTGTAGTCTTAAAGTTTTAAGTATAGACCAACTTCATCATTTTAAGAAAATATGTGTATACGTTTCTTGTACCGTTTATATTTCGTTTTCTTGATGTTATTCCTCACTATTCGTGTGAGACGTATGTGTCTAAACTTATACCCAAAGGTACAAGTTTTAAATCTTTTGGTTTTATGACTTCTTTAACGATTTTTGTGTTCAATTTAAATCGTTATTTTTTTTCCTGAATTTCTCTTCTTTAAATTTTCTCTAAGCGTACCTTTGCCATTTTCTGAACTTATTATCATTATTTAAATGTCTTTTTTTTTTTTGCAATTGTGTCCTACTTCTTTACGTGGATTCCACCTTAATTTTTTTTTTATTTCTACTGTTATAGAAGAGTGGGCTCCACCTTAATTTTTCTTATTTCTACTATTTATAGAAGAGTGAGCCCCATCTTAATTTTTTTTTTTTATAATTCTTGTTATAGATCAATTTAAATCTTTATTTCTTTTTTCCTGAATTTTTCTTCTTTAAATTTTCTCTTAGCGTACCTTTACCATTTTCTGAACTTATTATCATTATTTAAATGTTCTATTTTTTTTGGTGCAATTGTCTCCTACTTCTTCACGTGGACCCCACCTTATTTTTTTTTATTTTTTTTTGCAATTGTCTCCTAATTTTTTATTTTTTTTAATTTACTATTCTAGAAGAGTGGGTGGACGGCGATCGAACCCACTCTTCTAATATAGTAAAAATAATCTCTTTATCAATAGTTCAACTAATTGATATGCTTCCGCACGTAATTAAAATTCAATTCCTTAATATGTAGCTTCACACATTCGAAACTTAATTAAAAAGTTGACTTGTCAAACCTTTATCGATATTGAACGTACAAAAATCTTTCAAATGTATTCAACTAATTAATTCAAATATTATAAGGTCAAACCTCTTTATAATGACATTGTTTGTGTTGATATTTTTTGTCTGCTATAGTGAAATATTGTTATAAGGAATATGTATAAAATAACATGAAATTCAGTTTCAATGAAAACTTGACTTTTATAGTGAAATGTTGTTATAGAGAGGCCAGATTGTAAATATTTTCTCATTTGCATCGACGAGCATTTTAAATTTCCCATTATATTATTATAGTATTTGCAAAGCATGAATATACCTCCCCTTATTTTGTACAACTAGTAATTTTGTAATTTGAGTTGGGAATTTTGTCAGTTGGGGACCTCATGAATTGGTTATGCTCTTCACTCTTAAGACAGTACTGAATAAGTAGGCAGTCTATCTCTTACACTCATAATTCAGCCACAATCTTTCCATCATCCTTAGCTTCCCCTTTTTCTTCCTATCATATCTTTTCAATACTATTTTGACTGCCATTTTGTTTGGCCTCACAAAACATAACTTATCCCCAATGGCCAAAATTAGACTCCTCTTACTCGTCCATTACTTGCTCTTCATTTTACTTACTTCACTTGCACTCTTACAAGGTCAATTCACCATTTGCATTATTTCTTTTTTTCTCATTCAAATACTTGGCTATTATAAAACTCTGAACTTTTCATTTGTATCTCATTTCATTGCCACAGGGTCAAGAATTCAAGCCATAATTCCTCATTCTCAAAGGGCCTATCAAACGTTTCAAGTACCCCAGGGTACTTTACACTATGAGGTAGGAAAAATACATATTCTTTTGGTCCTTCCTTCCATTCTTTCTTCAATTTGTGAATTCAATTGTATTCTTGGTGCAAAAAAAGCATTTCTTTCTTCATTTCCTTCTTTTGTTTTGCTTCTTCATTGGAAGAATAACTCGAAGTTGGAGGTGGGATAATCACAGTCTAATGCCTTTGGGTGATTTAGCTTACAAAATAGCTAGCAAATGTAATAGTTTTGTATATTTAGTATAAATATACATATACAGCAAAGGTAATAGTTTTGTATATTTAAGTATAAATATACATATACTATATATATAATATACATACATATACATAATATACATTAATCAGTGTATAAGTTTTGTATATTTGGGCTAGCGCAGATAAATAAGTTTGGCTGAAGGGAAAAAATTGAAGAATCCCAATAAACTTTCCGGTTTTTAGTTAAAATAGATTTCATATTATTATAAATGGGGGTATTGCTAGTTATTTCATACAGCATAGAGAAGTACTAGAGAGAAATAGTATAAATTTATTGAATTTATGAATGAATTATTTCTTTTTGCTTCAATTGTGAATTTAATTGTATTTTTGGTGGAAAAAGGGTGGTGGAAAAGGATGGGTGAAAAAGAATTCAAGAAGGTTGATGATAGGATCAGTGGCTCCAACTTGCACTTACAATGAATGCAGAGGATGCAAGTACAAATGCAGAGCAGAACAAGTTCCAGTTGAGGGGAATGACCCAATGAATAGCCCTTACCATTACAAGTGTGTTTGTCACCGCTAGTTCTATCGTTAGAACATAGCTAGCAGCCTTCCAAAAAGAAGGGTACTATGAAATTTTCATCATTTTTGCCATTTCTGGTCTTGTGAGAGTTTCAATATTGTTCTTTTTGAGGGTGGGTTGCTTGAATTTTGATTTATATTGAGTCTTTTGTCTTCTATAGTGTAATTCTGGTTGGTTGAATTTGGTTGTATCAAAGTTTTTTATCTGAATTATGCCTTTTTCCTTCAAATGGAAAAGAGATTTTTGCATGTTCTTTTTCCACTTCTATATTTGTACTACAGTCAAGTTCAACAAGATCTTCTTTTCGCCTGTTTCCTTGATTGCGGTTTCGTTGAATAGTAGATAGGGACAGTGTGAATATCGGTAATCTATTCATGTGTGTCTCTAATTAGATGACGAGGCATCTGACTCTCTTAAGAGAGTCATAGTTACTCCCATCATTTACCCGCGCTTGATCAAATTTCTTTATTTTGACATTCAAAGCACTAAAATCACTGTAGCGTGAACAACTGAACATCCGTGGAGACCATCGCAGTGTTTTGTTTTAATTATATACTATTTGTTACTGCGCCACATATATATGCAGATTGCAGATATACCTTTGTGCTCAGAAATGCTGAAGCAAGTGATACAAAAAGTGCAGTATAAAATTTGAGTTGCACTAGTATAAAAAATATCTTCCAAAGTAATGAGCAATGATTTGATATTACTCTTTCATTCTTTCTGCTAGTTCTCCATAATTAAATTTAAAAATAGAAGAAATGTGAAATTAAAGAGGCCTATCTAAGCGGGCGAAGTACAAGCCTATCTATGGACTCGGCAAATCCAATAGTTTTGACCAGGACCTTATATGGAACAATCTACTTAATATGCATGAATAATTTATAAAGACCTTAGTAAGCTGTTTTTTTGTAGATTTCAGAATTTATAAATTTAAAATTTGAACATTTTAACTTCGGCTCTGATTACCTAATTGAGTCAAATTGTTGCAAAATCCTGTACTCCCTCCTTCATGTTTATTTATCCATGTTTGACTTGACATACCCCTTAAGAAACAATAAATAGAATAGTAATTTTACTTTATCACCCTTAATTATTATAAGTCATCAACATTGAGAAATGAATTGGAGTACTTAATAATAAGGTTTAAAATAGATATAAAATGATAAATTATATTTTAATTTTCTAAACTAGACAAGTAAAGATGAACATCTATTTTTAGTACAGTAAAGTAAAAGTAAAAGTGGACGGATGGAGTATTGAATGTTTATTTTGGGCATGGGAGAAAAGGAACAACCAAGTAGAAGCTAACAAAATTATAATATGAACCTTAAAAATAACATGAGTGTGATGTACCAAAGGGGTTTGGGTGTTTTGCAACAAGTGGGGATAAGGGAACCAAAGGTTTAGAAGAAGCAAAGAAAAGAAAGAACTGCAAGTGGCACATGGAAGTGGTCCCAATTAAGAAATCGAATCTGGCTAATTCGATTAGATCACATGGAGCAATATTTGTAAGCATGTCACTCCCCGATTGGGGTTCTTTTCACCCTTTTCTCATGGTACTATTTCGCTATCGGTCACCTAGGAATATTTAGCTGAGTAAAGTGATCCTTGCTGATTCACACGGGATTCCATGTGCCCTATGTTACTCGGGTCAGAGCGTAAACTAGTGATGTTCATGGTAGAAGATACATGTAACCAATTGTGAATTGTCAAGGCCAATTTGAGAGGAAAATAATGTGGTTAAACTGATTTCCAAGAATTCTAGTAGCTATAAGGGGTCGTTTGGTAGATGGTATAAGGCAGGATATATCGGTATTAAATTTTTGGACCATGTCTGGTTTGAGTTACTAATTAGTCCTGGTATAAAACTATATCCCAATCTTGGATAATATTATCCCATTTCATAGGTGGTATAACTAATACCAAGAACATGCTTTGGATTATATATACATGGTATATCCCACCTTTAATCCAATGAACCAAACAAATAACAAGTACAAAATAATCCAGAGATTATTTAGTCCCAGAATTATAATCCCAGGACTATAATCCCAAAGATAACTTTGTCCGCGTACCAAACGACCACTTATAGTAGTACAACACAAAGAAGCAAAGCCAATTTGGTACAATCACATGCATTTTGCATGTATCACTAAGAGCAGTTTAGTGGGATGGATAATAATAGGGGTGGTAAAATTAGTTCATGAAAATATGATCCGTCCATCCTGTTCAGACTTGGACAGGTTAATGACTTTTGGATAGGTATGTAGCCCAAATTGATCCATGAGAAATTAATCTTGTCAAAATATATTGAAAATACTTTGTTTCTTATATAATATGTTATATATAGCCATAATTAAGAAAAACAAATTTTATTTAGTTAATTAAATAAATTATAACAAAACAAACAAAGAAATTAAAACTGTGTAAGAGTTGGGTGGGTTAACATTAATAGATTGTTTAGCCCATCTTAACTTAACCCATCTGTGGTCAAATAATCAATGATCCATCTATTTATTAACTCAATTTATTTTGACCCTATCAAAATTAGCCCAACCCGTTCGTTTTGACACTCCTAGGTAAATTTCTTAACTCTCAATCAGAGGTCTCAGGTCTGAATGATCAATAGAGAATATTTGATATAGAGCACTTTACTACTTAATAATGAACCTACGCGCACGCAAAAAGTTAAAGCATTTATATAGGGTAGATGTTCAGTGTTTATGTACATTTATTAACTTTTGAATACCCTAAACAAATGTAAAAGGTTAGTTCAAGGTCTGCAAAGTTCAAAATTGTCTCAATATTCCCTGATGGATTCCCATCAACAACATTATTTTTTTATATTTAACTTTTGTTGTTTTTTTCGACCCCCCTAAATGAAAATCGTGGATCCACCACTGAACCTATGCGGTGTCATTATCCGAATTAGTCGGGTGAGTAAATTTTAAATACACACTAACGTCTAAATTAATCATCACAAAAAGAAAAACCATTTTGCATGGCATGAGTTTGGGTGCAGTAGAACATGTCCAACATTTAAATACCAATTAACGTTTAAATTAATCATCACAAAAAGAAAAACCATTTTGCACGGCATGAGTTTGGATGCAGTAGAACATGTCCAACTTTCAATTAATGATGTGTCTTTCAATCGTGTCAACACAGAATAGACATTATTGCTAGATTCCTTTTTATTCCTCAAAATATCCATAAGAGTATGGTCAAGCCTAGCCATCCAAAATTCACCATTTGAATGATACTTCATATCATCTCCTCTAACAGCTGCTGCCTGCAAGGTGGGATGCATATGAAACTCACCAATTGGTTTAGGATAAAGACTAGTCTCTCTGGATTATGAAAAGCATTTACCCAAAAATGTAAACAAGCACACCAATGTATAGTGGAATTATCCCCTAGCTAGCTCATTAATTAAGGCATGGATATATCTGAGATAGTAACATCTTCGAAGGCACACAAGCTAGGGCGTGCTTTAGTGGTTTATGAAGCGAAATAACGTAATCTCGGCAAGATCTAGTTTAATCAGAGGATACAAATAACATTTTGTATTTTTTTTTAATCATTTGCTGAAATTTTAGTGAAGAAAGTTGTCTAATCTTTGTGTTGATGGTAACTAACAAGTATCCATGATTTAGTCAAAGTGAGTGAAAAGATGAGTCACTCCTTTATACAGGTACCTGTTGCACCATTGCATGTTAAAATGATGGCATTGTTTGGCTTACATGCATAGAAAGCTCAATAAAGCGATGTAAATGTCTTGTCATGAAAAAACGTTTTTTTTAAAAGAGAGAAGGAAACCGAAAAGTCACCCAAGACCTTCGCGGGCTTCGTCTCCTTAATTTGGGTTTGGAACTTGCCACCAGCTTGCCCATTGGGATTAAAGTCATAAAATTTAGAAAAAATTTCATAAATAGCTATAGTTTAGAGCGTAATTACGAAATATAGCTATGATTTGCGTATTTAGGACATGTAGTTACAGTTAAACATACAGTAGCTATAGTTTAGAGATGTATCAGCGCATAATCACACATATTAGCTGTATCGGCGCATACAGTTGCGCTTGATCGATCAACTGAAATTACGAGTATCAGCTATATCAAAGAACTAATATACCAGCTAAAATCGCGCGAAAGAGCCGTATCAACACATACAGTTATGTTTGTGTATTGTGTATTTGCTACAAACCCCAAAATGTAGCTACGTTTCGTAATTTTTTGAAACTGTAATTGTATATAGTAAAACAATCTATATGTCTGCCACATCGCGTAATTTTTCCTAAAATTTATCATTGCTTTATTTTCCTCCAAAACCTAGATTAATAATTGTATCAAAAAGCTAGAATACATGAACTTGTACCTATATTGTATTAACAATAATTGTATGTAGGTTAATAATAACTAATTGTATGTTGGTTGCTATTATTAAATTAAAAGGCTTGCCCGAATTAAAAGTGATTCGCTATGGTTTCAAATGCGCCTAAAGCACGTCATAAAGTTTCTTGCATTCTGTAGCTGGCATGATTGATGATCTTTCAGCTGATACATAAAAAGCACGTCATAGAGTATCTCGAACTTACATAAAAAGCACGTCATAGAGTATGTGGAACTTGCGACCTTGCCCATGAATGTTGAATCTTCATTTATTCTGCATTCTTGAGCTTGAACCTAAACTTGATTTATCTGAGTACTTAAATAATTATATAGCTTATAGAGAAATTTACGGCTTTAATCTACAGTATCTTTGTGGCTTCTTTTTAGGAACTCTGATGTCTTTCTGCTGTTTTATAAGGATCCCTATTTTTGTAGTAGTTGGGGAGTAGAGCTGTGGTGAAGACAAACTCTTTTCCTTTGAATTGATTGGATGACTTGAATAACCGACCGACCAGATTGAAGTAGTGATAAGACCGTACTTGAATATAGATAGAAATATGTCACTTGTACACGTTACACATTTGTTCGCTTCGATTTGATTTGGATACGTATCGTCATTAATATGTGGTATGATCCTATTGTCACTTTCATTGACTCGGTGCTCCACACATTTAACACCTGGCACCAATCTGGCCTCAAGGAGAAAACGACAACTTCAGCTTAACGTAGTGAGCTCATCATTTAAAGTCTAAATCAATGGACTAGCCAAATAAAATTGGACTCTTAATTAAATTTTTATTTATTAGAATTAAATATTTAATTCAATTATATTAATATATACTAATATTTATTAAGATTAATATATCTTGAATTTAATATTATTCAAGTTAATTAATTAATAAATTTAAACCAAATAAATTTTAAATTCCTACAAAACCCACTACTTTAAGACTTGTCATGATGGGCTTGTCAGATTTTTGTCATGATGGGCTTGTCAGATTTTAGAGACTACTATGCTTGAATTAAAAAAAAATCTTCATTTTTTTTTTCTTCTAGTTGATGCATTGCTTTACAGTAAATATTCCCCAGGATTTAATATAGCTTTTACCAAGTGAGATTTATATTGCCAAGACTGTAGCAGAGGCTTTTTTTTTTTTTTTTCTTTTGGCCAAATGCATAGACAACTCTTAAACTTGTCCCAATTTTTCATTTAAGCACTTCAACTAAGTTCCGGACCTATTAGACACCTCAACTTCACTTAATGTATATCTATTAAACACAAATGATAAGTCAGTAAAAAAAAGTATAGTGAGTGAACTTCACACACAATGACGAATGAAAAAAGGCCACGTGGCTTTTGAGATTTATTTTTCAAAAAAGAAAAACGGAAAAGGGCCAAGTATACCTTGTACTATCGGAAAAGGGTCAAATATACCCTTCGTTATACTTTGGGTTCAAATATATCTCTGCTGTTATATTATTGGTTCAAATATACCCATCCTCAGTTAAAGTTGTCCAAATCGGACATTCAATCCTACGTGACACTAATATTTGATGAGGTAGATGCCACGTGAGATGCCACCTCACCACCCGTAACCCATTTTACCCCTCCCCTCTATTTTGTTCTTCCACAACTAAAATTTACTTCTCCTTCATCATCATTGGCACAACTAAGAATTGAGAATTTTGGCACTTACATAAAGACGGAGAACTGGGAAATGCAGAAATTTGGAATGTGAAGATGGAATGATTTTAGGACCATGTTTCAAGAATTAAGATTTGGGAGATACTATCTAAGATGGTAACAACACTGAAGCCCTATCAATATTCCTCTGATTCAGATTGAGCTTTTAAGGAGCATATTTTTTTTTTTAGTGCTAATGGGATGGTTCTTTTGGGTATAAGCAGTTGTACACTGTTATTGAATCAGTTATCTTTGATCCTTGTTTTTCCATTGTTTTTTTGTTTGGGCGTTAACTTGCTTTAACAGATGTGTTAGAGGTGAAAGAGGATCCCCTTATTTTGTGTTTCTTTTTTCTTTTGGAAATTAATGTGACTGTTTCTACCTTATCTCATAAATAGCAATAGAAATACAAGTCTATCTTATTGATCAGGACAAGGTATAACTTGGTAATTCCATTGAGATGTCAGTTCTCATCATTGTGCCAAAAGAATTCTCCCTTTATGTAAGTGCCAAAATTCTCAATTTTTAGTTGTGCCAATGTTGGTGGAGGATAATTAAATTTAGTTGTGGAAGAACAAAATAGAGGGGAAGGGTAAAATGAGTTAGGGGTGATGAGGTGACATGCCACGTAGCATCCACCTCATCAAATATTAGTGCCACGTAGGATTGGCTGTCCAAAGAGGATGTTCACTTTGGACAACTTTAATGGAGGAGGGTATATTTGAACCAATAGTATAATGGCAGGGGTATATTTGAACTAATAGTATAACGGCAGGGATATATTTGAACCCAAAATATAACGAGAAATATATTCGGCCCTTTTCCGATAGTACAAGGATATATTTGGCCCTTTTCCGTATAACAGCAAAACTAAAAAAGACCTGTTGTTAGAACATCTGCTGCTGGCCTGTCCCTCGTCACTGGTCATCCTCCTCCATCACCTCTCTGGCCCGTCCCTCGTCACTACTCACTAGTCATCCTCCTCCATCACCTCTCGTCATTTCTTTGTTCTATTAAGCCCAATCTCATTTCAAATCTATCAAAATATGCACTATGAATAGCTCTTTTATACTTTTTTTCTTATAATGTTCGAGTTAGTGATTGTTTCCCACGAGGAAATAGCAAAAGAAAAGAAAAAAATAATACTTTATTTTTTTTTATTTTTTGGTTCCTGTACTGATTGTTTCTCACGAGGAAATAGCAGCAAAAGAAAAAAATGCACGCAGTTATGAATACCATGAATGATGAAAAACCTACGTTATCTACTTATATTTAAGTAGGATTTAACAATAATTGATGGAATTAACGTATAAGCGGCTAAAGCAATTTCAATTTGGCTTAAGTCATTTACAGACTCTCAAACTTGTCTGTTAAATCCATTTAAACCCTCAACTAAGGCTCTTACCACCCTAACCCTCCAAAAGACGTTTACTGTTACATATAGACACAGGTTAGAAAATTATATTATGCATCTAACTACCAAACAAACCAATAAAAAAAAATACACAGCAGTAAAGTAAAAAAAAAAAAAAGAGTGAAAATTTAAAAAGAATAGGAAAAGCTTAATTTCCATACCCCCACACCCGCCCACGACCCCCCTCCCCCCAAATTACTTTCTTCTCCTCCAATTCCCCCATCACTGTCCACCCATCTTTTTCTCTTCCTTCTTTAAACCCTAAATAAATTAACCCAGCTCAAATTATTGTTACTCCCAGTTGATGTGTAACAAATTTCTAACATCTCATTTTAAATTGCATCTCAAGGAGATAAAAATCCAATTGTCCATGATTCTTGTTGCATATGCTGTTGTTTTACCCAAAATTGTGTGCGAATTTTAGACCTTCTTCCCTGTGTATTTTGGTAATTTCATCTTCTTTGTTAGTGTTTTATTTGATGGGTATGTCATAAGCTCTTCAATTCAATACCATTTTTTTTCTTGTTCTTTCTTCCTTATTCGTTGAATCTAGAGATACAGAAATAAAGAAAAGAAATCTCCATTAGGTTCCGTGTTACATCTTGAAAACTTCGTGTCGTTTGCTTCATGAGTAGACTAACACAAGCCTGAAGTGGACATGAAGTTCTTATAAGGTAAAGGAGGGAATTTGATAACTTTAAGTGCGTACCTTAAGGTTTTGGAGTCATATGAATCGGTGGAAGTAAGTTCGTCGAAGGAATTGGAATTTGAGCCATGTTTTGGAAACATTTAGTATCATCTGAGTTATACATTGTTTAGTAATGCCTTGAGGGGGGGGGGGGGGAGCTATAGGGCCCCTTAGATGGTTAATGAAGTTTTACACAAGTACCAAGAAGGTTCCATAAGGATTGAGAGTCAAACGAATCAAAGAGAGCAAGTTTAGCGGAAGGGCATTTTGACGCCCAATTTGACGGACCGCAAAGTATTTGACGGCCCGTCAAATGGTGGATCCTCCACCGTGAAATGGTCACAGAGAGGTCTGGCTGGTTGGGCAATTTGACGGTCCATTTGACGGACCGCAGAATTTTTGACGGTCCGTCAAAGTCTGTCGGCGGGATTTTAAATGAGTCTTTATATTTAGTTTTTCCTTATTTGGATTCATTATTTCCCCATTTCAGACCCTAAGGCTCTCCAAAACCCTCTCCTCAAGTTCATATGCTAAGCAAGGTCAAACCCAAGAGGACCAAGAGATTCAAGTTCTAGAAAGCTTACTAGGGTTTGTAGAGTTCAAGGATTCCTTTGGTGTTGAAGTTGGAGGTTTCACTCTAGTGGAATAATTTGATCCAAAGCTTGTTCTTGCGTGATTAAGATAAGTTTTTACATCTATTGCATGTAGCTAAGGTTGTTTGGTTGTTATACAATTTGGTTGAAGGAGAAAAATGAAAAGAGAGTTCAAATATGAGTTTGAGGATATTTTGGGCCATAAATTAACTTGAGTTATAATTTTTGGCATGTTGTGAGTATAATCTTGTTATGAGTGGTAATAATTATGACGAGGAAGTGTTGTATGCAAGTGTATATAGAGTTGTGTTGAAATTATTGTTATGGGATGATTATGAAAAGAAGTTTTAGGGATTGAATGGAGCATAGCTTGAATGAAGTCTCCTGATTATGGTATTATTGATGATGTTATTGTTGATTGGGAGTTGTTTTGGAAATTCGTAGAAGTAGATGAAATAGGGGAAAGGCTGCCCAATTTTCGCTAGCTCACAAATTACTCTACTTTGAACTTAAGAGTGTTTTTAAGACTTAATCTTAGTGTGAATCCTCTTGAATGTAGATTTTGCGGACTTTGGAGGAGAACATTAAGTAGTTAAGAAGACGTAAAGGTATGTAAGGCTAACCCTTCTTTCTAAAGGCATGATTTCCTTATTGTGAATCCATTTAAGATATTCGAAATGTCCTATTCCTAGAAACGCTAGAAGCTCCTGATTCTCAAAGTTCTCATAATCTTGTTGATGTTGTTTATCATCGTTGATCTCGTCTTATGACAGTTGACCCTCTAACGAAAGATATAGTGATGATGAAGATGATGTTGCTTTTACTTGTGTATTCATATATGTAGATATATATAGCTATTTTGTGACACCGAGCTTGCATGGTCGGGTATGATATCTATTGCGCGCACACCACTGCAGTTGGGTACGGACAACACCGAGCCTTATTATGGCCGGGTATGGATGCCATCGAACCTACATGGTCGAGTATGGTATCATTATATGTATATGTATGGAAGGTTTTCTTTAGAGAAAGGTTAAGTATGATGAACGTCTCAAGAGTTACAAATGGTCCTTCTATCTTATGTTATCCTTCATGTTTTCATCATGTTACTACTTATGCCTTACATACTCGGTACATTATCCGTACTGACGTCCTTTTTGTTTTGTGGACGCCGCGTTCATGCCCACGCGAGTAGACGAGGAGACGGACTCGACCCGAGGCTACCATCGAGATGCCTAGAAGAGCTCCATTTGATTCAGAGTTGCAGTAGTTGGTACTACTCTTTTGTGTATATATATGGGCATGGCGGAGTCCTGTCCCGTCTTTATGATATTACATAGTCTTCGTAGAGGCTCGTAGATAGATGTGTATAGCTAGATATCCCTCAGCTTTGTCGACTCATATTTTGTATATCATTTTGATAGCCTTGCCGGCTTGTGTATATATGGGCATAGTTAATGATTTTTATATAAAGGCGCCTACGTCCGGTGAAATTCGTGTTATTTGGTGCATGGTAATTATGAGTTATCCATGTGGCTCACCTAGATGTGATTATGAGGATATGTTAAGAGGTGCTCGGTAGGTTAGCTCCGGATGCCTGTCATGGCCCTCTGGTTGGGTCGTGACATTCCGACAATATGTTTCTTTGAGCAAAGAAATCTCTTTTCATATTACGTTTTAGTGAAAGCTAGTATATTGAAAGAAGAGAAAACAAAGCTTGTTTTCCTAGATTTTCAAGCCACATTCAATGGTCATGCCCCACTTGAGGTGAAGGAGACATGGTGCGGTTGATGGAGTAATGGACGGTGGTGGAGAAGATGAAGGGAGAGAGAGAGAGAGAGAGAGAGAGAGAGAGAGAGAGAGAGAGAGAGAGAGAGAGAGAGAGAAATTGCTTTGTCTTTGTTTTTTCTTTTTTCTTTTTGTTTACAATTGTCATTTGGGACCCACATCAATAGCATTTTATATGCTTGTCACGCTCTTTAAAAAATTGGGCAACACGCATAGTGACATGTCAGCTCGATTTGTCTATATGGCATAATAAATTTTTTTTTGGGAAGATTCAGATGGTAGGAGTGTCAATTGAGGGGTCTAAATAGATTTCACGGATAAGTTTGAGGATTTGTCGATAACTTAAGTCTGTCAATTTCAAACTTATATGTACTCAGAAAATATAATCACAAATTTTAATCAAATATAAATTTAAAATATCTTTTGGAGCGTGACAACAACCACACAATAAGCCATTCACGTTCTCCTTCTTTTGTTGCATGACCAAGAAATTTTTGGACTTTAATACTTGTGTATAAGAGTGTACAAAGCAAACCGACAAACCGTACCTCACCAAACTGATAAACCGAAAAAAAAAACCCGACCATAATTGGTTTAGTTTGGTTTTAGCTAAAAAAAGTCAAACCGAACCAAACCGACCCAACATTACGTGTATTCGATTTTTAAAATATTTTATACATAAAAATATTTATTTTGTAATGTAATTTGTAAATATTTCTTAAATTTTTTCATAGTTTTTTGTCTTTTACAATATTATTCTAAGCTTGAGCTTGGAATTTTGAATGCCAATAAGTTTTATATCCCATAGATGTTAGTAACTCAAATAAAGTCCAAATCAAAACCAACTCAACACTAATGCTAACAAAAGAAATTCAATTCTAACAAAAGAAATTCAATTCACTAGAAATGACAGAAATGTTGGATATTCATTCTTTAGTTTTGCATAATTAGTTTAGAGCGTAAAAATACATAGCTTAATTTTTTTCTGTCATGTAATTGATACTTATTAGCCGTACTTATTTTAGCATAACTTAGTATTTAGATTAAATTCATTTTCTTTATGGCTTATTAATTAGCAATACTTATTTTAATC
Organism: Lycium ferocissimum; assembly: GCF_029784015.1. Classification (NCBI taxonomy): domain Eukaryota; kingdom Viridiplantae; phylum Streptophyta; class Magnoliopsida; order Solanales; family Solanaceae; genus Lycium; species Lycium ferocissimum. The sequence continues at coordinate 13,993,400 of NC_081342.1, read as the reverse complement.
GATTTTATTATCTTTTTTGTTGAATATTTTAATACGATGTCATCACCCATCTCACATTTTGTGTTATAACTATATATAATAAGTGGACAATGTAATGGGTTTTGCAGGCCTTAGTTAGTTTTCAACTTTCATGTTGGGGAGCTTGCTAACCAAATGGTTTGCACTTTCAATTTGGCCTTCGTATTTGATAATTATTGCATATATACCAAATTATATTTTCAATAAATCAAGACACTTCCAAACATATTTTGGTAATACATGGTCTCAAATAACTTTTTGCATATGGATATGTGTACTTTTTCTATCCCATAATTTGATCCCTACTTTATTTCTTTATTACTTAGATTGCCACATTCAAGTAGGTAATTATAACAAGATTGAAATACTTTAAAATGCTTCAAAAGTTGTCTAAAATGATGATGTCATATCTAACAAAAACAATTGTGACAAAGATAAGAAAATACAATAATTTTAAAGAACTCATTTACTGTTGAAAAAGTACTCTGTAGATGGTATTTGCATTGGTAAATTTTAAAAGTACTATTAAATTTCTCATGCTCTTATTCATTAATGATATTTAATTTGTATTTTGAAAATATAAATTTATGTATTATCTTAACACAATTTTACAAAATTATTAGCTATGTTGTCGCATTGAGACATGATTAAATTATTTAAATTCAGTCGATCCTCACTTATTTGAGATAACTAGCATAAGGTTATTATGATGTAAATTTTACAAAATAATATTCCACTAAGACTAAGAAAAACGAAAAGAAATACCATTTCCTCGCATGCATTTTTTTAAAGGAAAAGAAAGTTTAAATTAAGAAAAAGATTTATTATTTGATATTTTTAATTTTTTAAAATTTAATTAGAATATGCATCTATTAAAATAAGTTAAGAGTTATTTTTTTTTTTAATTTTTAATTTTATCTTTATTTATAGTTAAGTTCGGTAAGTCTCTCAATGAAAGAATAAATATAATTTGTATAGATGTATTTAGACCTAGGCTTTAATCATCATATTTTACTAGCATAAGCCGATGAGATTACGAGCGGCCAATCAATATATACCAAAACATCTATTTTTATCTTAAACTAAAAGTTATATGTTAACAAATTCATAAAATGCTAAAATGTCTTTTCAGTATACAATTATAGTTAGTTTGAAATTGATTTACATACTTCAAATTATGTTAGTTTACAAACATTAAGTTATATGTGCCTCTTTAATACTTGTTTCCTGCAAAACTTGGTTCCTCATAAACAATTCTTTTAGTAAGTTATCTAAGGAGCCGTTTGGACATGATTTGAAATCATGAGATGAAATCATGTTTGGACATGCAATTTGGATTTCTTAAGTTGTATTTTTTCTTACAAACATAAAATCCCATAAGTTGTGAAAACCATCAAGACTTTTTCAATTTTTATACAATCTTACCAAATGAGCAAATCATAGTTTATAACAAAATCAATACGCTACTAGAAGGCTTTTTTAAAACATACAACATCAATTGAAAGAAACTTTAGTTCAATAAAAAGTAAAATTTAACATGAATAATAATGTAACTACTCTTTAATATAATCCTCCCACATGGTACGAACAATCCCTTCACTCTGAACATGCATTTCCCGATCAGATGACCGAGAAGACGAACCAACATTGTTACATTTAAAAATTTTATGGGTCCTTTTTTACAAAATATAAACTTATGGGTCAAGTTTTACATTTAAAAATTTTGAAATCGTGATTTGAAATCTCAAATCACGCTTTTGACGATTTGGGATTTCATCTCATGAGATGAAATCGCATGTCCAAACGCCTACTAATTATGTGACCAACTTAAATAATTAACAATACATAATTAAAAAAGCAACCATAGTAAAGGAGTTGTTCCAGAAAAGAATGCAACACAAATTAATTTTTTTCTAATTAACTTTTATGAGTACTCTTTACCTTGACCTTGGGCCCGGGCTCAGCACGAGCTTTCATGAACTAGTTTTCTTAATAAACACCTTAGTTATATAGTTGTATCTTACTAGGACTAAAGATATATTTGAAATAAAAGTCATATGTTTTGTATGAAGACTTTTTCAAAAAAAAAAAAAAAAAAACTCGAAAAAATCGAATAACCCGAGAAAACCCGAATTTTATTAGTTTGGTTTATAAATTTAAAAATCCGACGCAATTGGTTTGGTTTGGTATGTGAAAAATCCGAACCAAACCGGTCCATGTACACACTTACTTGTGTATGCAAGTATTTCTTCCAAAAAAAAACTCCCTCCGTTCCAATTTATGTGAATCTATTTGACTGGGCACAGAGTTTAAGAAAGAAGAGTAGACTTTTAAATTTGTGGTGTTAAATGAGTCACATCTATTTTGTGTGCCTATAAATCATTGCATAAATGAACCAAAGGGGTCATTCTTTATTACGTACTAATAAGGAAATAGATTCACATAAATTTTAGGGAGAATTTCAGTAATGTACAATTTAGCACACAAAATTACATTTGCGTAGCCATATTTTTAAATTACAAACCTATGACCCAACAAATTATGGCATTTGTACTTGTATATACAGCATTATACAACAATGTACAACTTTATACAACAATACACAACTTTATACACCTACTGTAGACAATGTATAAACCTTGTATAAAAATGTATAATAACTTATAAGAGTTGTTTATACACACACATTGTATCATGCGGTGTTATACGGTGTTAAAAGTGTAACATAATGTATGTGTTTTATACACACTTTACCCTTAAAAAACACCAACATTAGGAAGAGATTTGGAAGGAAAAATAGCATCTTGGAGTTTGATATGGGGGGGGGGGAGGGGTTGGCTATCTTGGGTAATTATTTTTTTAAAAAAAAATGGGATGAAGGCTACAAAATGTAAAAAAAAAAAAACTATGGCCATTTCGGGTAAATACTTTACCCAAAATGCCATAGAGTATTATTTTCCCTAAATTTAAACTGAGGGAGTAGTAGTACATTCACGAATAGAAAACACCATATGTATAGCCACACGTTTTAAGGTACATTTTTTTGCTCTCTTTTCCATCAAGGAAAGGACTTGAAAGTCCTAATTTAACTGAGGCACAATAGCGAATATAAAATTAATTAATGAGGCTTTCTATTATGAAAATAATTTTTTATTGACTGAATTATTTTAACCATGATAAATTACGAATTATTCAGCTGATTTTTTTGTAATTTCAAGAATTTTGAATTCTTCCATTAAAACCTTATTTAACTCTCGATGTTAAAATTATAGATACCAATCAATTAAATTAAATTATTAAAACTTTATTTTATTAATTAAAAAAATACCTTTGGACTTCTGCTGAACTTATTTCATGTCCTTAGATGCAAATGCTGTCGATCGAATTTACACATATTAACTAGTAAACTTTCATAAAGGGCTATCATCAATTTCTAAACTGAGACATAAATTTCGTCAATTAATTATTATTTCACAAATATATATCGCCTTCCTTCAACTTATCAGGCTTATTCATTCACCCACAGAAGAATTTCACCTCTTGATTAATCAAAATAACAAATAATACACCGTGTCCGTAATAGCTATATCATGATTAAGAGTATAGGTACATTTAATGGACTAGAGAATTTGTTTATATATTCAGTAGAGAAATACATATTTCTATTTGGTTCGTTCAATACATACAAAATGTACTTGCACAAGAAATGAAAATCATGGCCGACATTTAATCAAGATAAATTAAATTAATCTGGTGCTACAATCATTCCGATGGCATGTTGGCCTTTTCGTTTTAAGTTGTGAACTTAAACTTTATGACTTATAAGAACTGATGATTTAACTCATGTGAATAAGTTAAAATTTTATACACTAAATCATCTATCTACTATATTAACAAATGGACACATAGATGAATCAATGATAATAAATATGTTATTAAAATTAAATAAATAATTATTCCATAATAAATATTGTATCTAAACAAATGAAGTTAAGTGTGAAACGACAAAATCTTGCTACTTCAACTTTGATTTCTTATTATTATTAGGTTAAATATAATCCACAACAATTCAGATCAAATCTTTGGATGTATCTAAGCAAAGATACTCTTGTCGAACATATCCTAGGATTGAAATCTCGTAACAAAGGTACTACATGGATTTGATAGATTATTTATTCTAAATAAGAAAGTCCCAACACCTAATTGCTTGATTTTGATGTGAATATGTGATCATACGCCAAAGTTTATTTAATTTTTTTTAATTCAAGTCCTAAGTTTCCACAATTATTTGAGTTACGATGACGTTTCTAATTTGTTGGTTACAGTTGGCTGATTAAGATTATAAACGACAACATTTGAGTTCTGTGGTAGGAATATGTAAAGGCCAGACAAGAAAGAATGATCCAAATAAAACAAAAGTTATTTTAGAGATAAAACAGTAATGGGTGGAAAGTTGATGCATCCTAGCTACTGTATCCACTATACCTAGGACTAAGTATTTCTTCATAAATTTATATCATATGCACGGATAATGGTGTAGCAAATATATACATAATCAATTTATTAATAATATTATTATATGTAAATCCCTATGATATCGGCTTTATAATTTATTTTACACTATTTGTATAATCCTTTTTTTTTTTCATCAGAATCGACTTTAAACAATATTATAGATTTTTGAAGTATGTCGTAGTCCGTATGCGACTATAGAATTTATTTATCCTTATCTTGGAGACATGTTTACTCAAAAGTCAAGCTTTTGCCATTGTCCTCACTAGGTAAACTAATAAAAACAATTACGCCCTCCGTCCCAATTTGTTTGACACTTTTTATTTTTCGAGAGTCAAACTTTTTAATCTTGACCCTGTGGTTGAACATAGAATCTTTAAATTTTCCGAAATAAAATTTACATATTTGAAAATTACTTAAAAAGTATTATAAGTTACCATAATTAATAATTTAAAATATTTAAAAGACATATGAAAAAATTACGGTCAAAGAACAACTCGTTTGACTCTCGAAAAGCGAAAAGTGTCAAACAAATTGGGACAGAGGGAGTACTATAAGAATAATATTAGTATTCTTTTCATTAAATAATTTGTAATGGCCATTAAGATCGATGATATAAAATATCCTCTGTAATGTATATAAGTAGTTACAAATTATATTCTTATTTTTTTTTACAAATTCTGTTCTTAAATTAATAAATCTTGTGAAACTTCTTGGGTAGAGATTTCGTAACTGTTTGATATAATTGAAGGGTTAATTAAGTAAGTTTTCATTAAAAGATATTTTTCTTATTATTATATTACTTGTCGATCACGTATATTTGTGTGTGCGATGAAAATCTTTTTGATAATAAATGATAGTGAAATTCGATCCGAAAACTTTTATTTGTTTTGATAGCTTGTTGAAGTATGTGACAATCACATCTAAAAGCTTAGAGGGTCACACACTTCGATAATAGTGAATTTTGTGAAATTATTTCTTTTAATATTTTTGTACTCATTAAAATAGTGGATATGCTCATCTCTGCTCATAGACATAGGTCAATCAATTGAATCACTTTAAATTTAGTGTCTCATTTAATATATTTCTCTTTTATTGTGATTTATCATCATTCAAGTTATGCTCTATTATTTTGCGCGTGATATTTGATTATGATAATTCTAACGTGTCTGTTATCTATCCAATTTTGGTATTGTTGAATTCTTTTGAATTGTAGTTTCATTTTCTCCAAAGCTATGAACGATGCCATCTGGGAGTGGTTTTTCTTTTTTAATCATTAAGACATTGTAGGTTTTTCTTTTTTAATCATTAAGACATTGTAGTGTGTAGTTTTTGTTATTGTACGAGAAAATTTTCTAATTAAACCCTATATTTTATACGCAGTTAATTTTATTACTATGAATAAAAGGGTATATATGCAATCATAACAACTTTTTACCACAACGAGAGTTACTATCATAAGGCAGTTGCGAAAAGGTTCTCTCTCTCCATGCTCTCGGCGCACGGTAAGTAAACCTGCGCCGGTGGTCGTAAAACATGGCGAGCGGGGGCAAACAAACTGGAAAATGAGGGCGAGGCTGACCTAAGAATGATCCACCAAATACCGGAGGCAAGAAGAAGGGAAAAACCAAAATTTTGGGGGACTTAGTTGACAAAGGAGCCGCTAGTACTTTGACTTCTCTAGCACAAGATCTGGTAGCGATGGAACCTGGAATCACTCCGAACTCTCAGAGCCCAAATCAACAACTGAGCACTCCTGGGGCGGAGGTAAACGCGGCGTTGTCGAGCACGGGTGTGTCGAAGAGATTGGTACTAACCCCACCGGTCCATAAGGATCCTACCCAAACTGATAGTACTCCGGTGGATAGCGTAATTCCCAATGGAGAGGCTGTAGCTGCTAGGGTGGATCCAACGGAACCGGTTATGGAGCCTGCTATGCAACCCAACCACTCTTCCCAGATCCGGTACCATGGATGAATTTGTTTCAGAATAATCGATTTGCGACACATGGCATGGCACTGGAGTACATTCCCCCTACACTCATTGATGGTCAAATGGTGGTACAGTTGGAAAAACAGGAGTTTGATGAGGAGATGGAAAAATGGAGCAAATCCCTAATTGCTTATGTCATTGGGGAAACTCCGGGCTACAACATGATGAAAAGGTACATTAGGTCAAATTGGTTAAATGCAGTGACTCCCGTCCTTTACTATCATGAAGAGGGTTATTACCTTATTAAATTTCATATTACAGAGGATAGGAATGCCATTTTCCATTCAGGTCCTTACACAATTAACAACAAACTTATCATCCTACACCCATGGAGCCTTGATTTTGATTTTTCATAACAATACCCGACAGAAATTCCATTGTGGGTTAAATTCCCTAAGGTTCCCATGTGCTGTTGGGGAATAAAGTCTTTGAGTAGAATAGTTAGTGCACTGGGTAAACCTCTATTTGCGGATGAATGCACCACAAAGCAAATGAGAGTGTCATATGCTAGGATGCTTATTCAAGTTTATATTTCCAAACTCTTACCTAGTGAGTTTTCAGTTATAGATTCCAAGGGTAAAAAGTTTCAGCAAGAGATACTGTATGATTGGAAACCTGAATATTGTGATAGATGCTTGACTATAGGCCACAAATGCAACCTCAAGCACCCCTACATGTCCAACGTAATAGAAGAAGAGACAAGTCACATTTGAGTGGAAATCTAGAGGGGTTATACAACCAGTTTTGACTGCTCCTGATCCTCCTGACCCTATGATGGATGTTCCAAGTAGCTCTACACCAACTCAGTCTCCTCAACAACAGAGTATTGTGAAACTCAATAGCAGAGTTATTGGTCAAGTCAATCCACCAGTTGTGAACATTGCTGCACCTGAGCTTACACCACAGAACTTTCCATCTTTAGGTTCAACTGTAAAGAAAAGTAAGGGTCAATAGTCATCATTCAGTACTAGTGTCTCTACACTTCCTCTTGATAAAGAGGGGACTAACTCTCAACGAATTGCTTAATTTGGAATATAAGTGTTACACCTCCCGTTTGATAGCAAGGAGACTTTGGCTCATTGGTGGTGTATACCTTTGGTTCGGTAACCCGCACCAGAGTTCTGGGACATGAGATATTTTACCTTGTATGTGTACAGGAGTATAAGTATGCATTCTTGACATTATGAGGGAATTAGAAGTGAAACAAATCGAATCGGAGCAAAAAGGAGCAGTTCAGAAAACTATTGAAACCAGTCAGCATCGACGGCCCAAGGGACGGACCGTCGACACGTCAATGAGCCGTCGACTGGCACCGTCGACGAGGTTCTGCAATCAGAAATTTCAGGCGGTAGTTCGATGGAGCACATCGAAGGACCGTCGACGCTGCTCGTCGACCCGCGGATCTGGAACTTTCCAGCTCTGGTTATAAATATAAGATCCCACATTTTATTCCATTATTTCTCCCAAAAAAAATAGATCCTATCTCTCTAAGACCTCTAAAACCCTCCTCTATTTTCTACAACAAATCTATACCAAGAAACCAAGATCAAAAGCAAAGACTAAGAGATCCATGTACTAGGAAGCCTATTAGGGTTTGTGGAGAGTAAGAATTTCTTTGGCATGCAAGTGAAGGGTTTCATTCTAATAGAGTAGAGCGACTCAAGGCTTATTCCCAAGTGCTTAAGGTGAATTTTATGTTTATTTCATATTATTGAGAGTATTGAGGAGTTGAAAGACTTGAATTATGGAAGAAACTAGAATATAGAGCTCTAATGTGAAAATAATGGTTTCATGAATAGTAGTTGACATGAATCATGACTCTTGATGTATTATGAATAGAATCTTGTTACAGATAATATTAAGAATGTTGAAGAAGCATTATGTGTTGACGAATATGATATAGTGTGGTAATTTGGTTATGAATGATTTGGAATGGAATTTGGAGGATTGAATAATGTATAGTTTGGTGAAGATTGTTGATTGTGATATTGTGGGTGTTATTATTGATGTTTGGGAGTTGTTCATTATATGGAAGGAGTTGTGATACAAGGGGGATATTGCCCAATTTTCGTTTGCTCTTAGTTGCTCTAGCTTGAAGCTTGAGTATGTATTCTATTATCTAATCTTAGTGCGAATTCCCTTGAAGGTAGAATCGCAAGTTAGAGAGGCACGCAATTAGATAATAGAGTTGAAAAGATACAAGGTATGTAAGGCTAGTCCCTTCTTTTCTAAGGCATGGTTCCTATGACATGAATTCCCTTATCTCTCCATGACTTTCTTACATTCCATGAATTATGAGTCTATGTTGATAAAGAGCTCCTTATGAGATAAGATAAGAGATATGTCATGAATATGATGATGATGATGATGAGTCTAAGCCTAGAGATCCTAAAGCTTATGATATGATGATTCCATGAAGCTAATGACTCTTATACGATTCCTTAATGTCGTTCATTGTTGCTAGACCCACCTTATGATGTTAGTTCTTTCAAGATGGGGTATGATGAATATGATTACTCCATAACGTAATCGGGGGTTCTCGACCTTACGTCACCCCGATAGAGTTATAGTTGTCTTAAGTTCTTATGCATGCTTTATGAGATGTATGTGATGATACGATCCTACCGTGCCTAGATGGCCGGACATATCACCGCGGAGGCGGGCTGCATACGATTCCACCGTGCCTAGATCGCCGGACATGTCACCGCTAATGCGGGCTGCTTATGATTACACCGTGCCTAGAGGGCGGACACGACACCACCAAGGGCGGCATATGATGGTTACCGGACGCGGTTAACGTGATGGTATATGTGATATGTATGACATGTGTTTCCTTTAAAGAGGTTAAGCGGTTATATCTTGACTCATGTTTCATTGTTTCCTTATTATGCTATTACTATTCATGCCTTACATACTCAGTACAATGTTCGTACTGACGTCCTTTTTTTTTTGGATGCTGTGTTCATGCCACAGGTAAACAGGGAGACGGTGCGGATCCGTAAGAGCTTATCAGCAGATTCACAGGAGCACTCCATTATTCCGGAGGTGGTACTTATGATCATACTCTTTTGTGTATATATATTGGGCACGACGGGGTTTTGTCCCGTCCTTATGTCTAGTACTCTAGTAGAGGCTCGTAGATACGTACGTATGGGTTGTTGATGTTCCACGATGATCACATTGTACTATTGTATAGCATTCTTGTAGCCGCGAGGGCTTATGTATATAGATATGGGTTGTTTTGGAGATTATATATATGTTCAGGATGAGTATGATGATTAGCCTAATGAGAGGTGCTCGGTAGTCAGCTCCGGGTACCCGTCATGGCCCCTAGTCGGGTCGTGACAATAAGAGGTGTGAATAAGAGGTACAAGTAGAAGGAACTCAAACAGTACGTGAGGAATAAAAGAGTTACACTAGCAGGGATTGTAGAAACAAGAGTCAAAAATCACAAAGGACAGACCATCCTGAATATTGTTGCACCTGGATGGGAAATGCTGCACAACTATAATGATGCAGCTAATAGTAGAGTATGGGTGACATGGGATCCTTCCTAGTATAGAATCACAACTCTCAAGCAAGGGGCTCAATTCATTTATTGCTAGATTAGAGGTACAACTAATGATATTGACTGCATGCTAACTGTTATTTATGGTCATAATACATTGGACCAAAGAAAGGCTCTCTGGGAGGTTTAGCTGAATGTGCAGTTGGCATTAATGGCCCATGGATTACCTGTGGTGACTTTAATGCAGTCTTACATATTATGGATAGACAAGGTGGGAATGCCATCACACAAGCTGAAGTACATGACTTCTCGGAGTGTACAAATAATTTGTTGCTTACTGAACCTACCTTGGAGAGGGGAGTATTTCACATGACTAATAAACAACATGGTGATGATCGAATTCATAGAAGGATAGATAGAATGTTTGGCATTGGAGATTGGATGATGCAATAGGGGCAAGTAGCAACAGAATATGATCTGCCTTATATATCAGATCATACTCCTATGTTACTGAGACTCCAATCTGGACAACAACCAACTCAGATCCCTTTTAGGTTCTTTAATATATGGACATCACATGATCAGTTCCTAGGGTTGGTTAAATCTGTTTGGGATCAACACTACAGAGGGAATAAAATGGGAAACATCTGGAGAAAGCTAAAAGCTCTGAAACCTGCACTGAAGAAACTCAACAATGATCACTTCAAAGGAATTACAATGCACATTTAACAAGCCAGACTGTTTTTGTAAGACACACAAAAAGCAGTTACATGTTAATATACTGATTCTTTATTGAACAAGGAGAAGGACATCTTGCAAAGTTTAGAAAAATGGTCTTTGATTAAAGAAAGTGCCCTCAAGCAGAAATCCAAAGCTACTTGGATTAAACTTAGGGATTCAAACACAAAGTATTTGCTGCTGTGGTTAAAGAAAAGGCTCATAGGAAAGAAATTAGTGAACTTACCTCTCTAGTTGGATCAAGGTTGACAGATTCCAAAGCTATCACTGATGAGATAATGTTATTTTACAAAAGCTTAATGGGAACTGCAACCACAACTCTGCCTGCTGTCAACAAAATCACAATGCAGAAGGGTCCTGTGCTTAATCATCAACAACAAGTTGACTTTTGTGCTCCAGTATCAGATGATGAAATCTACAATGGACTAGTCTCCATTGGAGATGAGAAGGCTCCAGGTATTGATGGCTATAACTCTAATTTCTTTAAAACTTCTTGGGTTGCTGTGAAGAGTGAAGTGATAGAGATGTTAAAGAGTTTTTGACACTGGTAAAATGCTTAAAGGTATTAATTGCACCACCCTAACACTTATACCAAAATCCTAAATCCTGCTACTGTTAAGGACTTTAGACCAATAGTTTGTTGTACAATTTTATATAAAATGATTGTTAAAGTCCTGGCTATTAGATTACAAGTAGTGATGCCTAGTATCACATGTGAAGTCCAAGCAGGTCTTATACTAGGGCGTAAAATTGCTGACAATATCATACTTGCTCATGAACTAATCAAACCATATTCTAGAAAACACATTTCTCATAGAGCCATGATCAAAATTGACCTCCTAAAAGCCTACGACTTTGTAGAATGGCCATTCTTAGAGCAAGTTATGACTGAATTAGGATTTCTTGGAAAATTTCACAGATGGATAATGGTCTGTGTTAAAACTGTTAACTACACTGTCTCAGTCAATGGATCATCTTCTGAACCTTTTAATGTAGCCAAAGGATTCACGAAAGGGGACCCAATTTCCCCTTTTTCTTTTTGCCATTTCTATGGAATACCTAAGCATTTACCTTAATGAGTTAAAACATGTTAAAGAGTTCAAATATCACCCTAGATGTGCCAAACTTGGCATTACTCATTTGAGTTTTACTAATGATCTTCTACTTTTCAGTAGAGGTGATCCTGTTTCAGTTCGTGCCTTACATAAGTGTTTCCTCATCTTATCTGAAGCCTCAGGTTTACAACCCAACCTTGGTAAGAGTTCTATCTACTTTGGGGGTGTAAAACAAACTTACAAAGACAACATTCTACTACAACTTGGCTATGGGCATGGGGAATTACCTTTTAAGTACCTTGGGATATCACTTTCCACCAAAAAACTATCCATCCTGCAGTGGAAGCCTCTTATTACCAAAATAACCGGTAGAATTTCTTCCTGGACTACAAAGAAACTTTCTTATGCTGGTAGAATTCAACTAGTTTAATCTGTGATACTTGGGATTCAAGCTTATTGGGCTCAATTATTCCCCATTCCTGCTCATGTGCTCAAAGTTATAAATGTTTATTGTAGAAGTTACATTTGGTCTGGAACTAATACTATTACTAAGAAGGCTCTGGTCGCATGGGATAAAATATGGTTACCTAAGACTGCTATGGCAAAGTCTTGTTGGGATTTAGCACATAAACAAGACAAATTGTGGATTAGATGGATTCATGCATTCTATATAAAAAGAAGTCAACTATGTGACCTTGTTATACCCCAGCAGGCTTCTTGGATGGTTAGCAGATTTTGCAAGCTTACCATACTCTCCAATTAGTTCAATGTCCACAAAGCACCAAACAATGCATGATCAGAACCATATATCTTCAGCTTCTACCTAGTCTGCTAAGAGTTCGATGGAAAACATTAATCATCACCAACAATGCTAGACCAAAAGCAAAATTTACCATGTGGTTACACCTCCATGGGAGATTGTTAATTGTTGATAGATTACTCAAATGGGGCTTACCAGCTGAACCTAAATGCTCCTTATGTCACCGTCAAGATGAGAACCTGGAACACTTGTTTGTGCAGTGCGGAACCTATGGGATGGAATGTTGGGTTGGCTGCAGAGACCAAAGTTGAATGTTGTTGCATGGGAACAATATGTGAGCTGGGCTGTTGCAAATGCTAAAGGGAAGACTCTCCAGGCAAAGACTTTCAAGATCATATTTTTCTGAATGTTCTCATGCTATTTGGATAAAAAGGAATGCTAGAACTTTTTAAGGAAGATCAACTACTGCCGCATCATTACTGCAACACTATCTCCCAGCTTAAATTTCTGAGTTTGCTATGTATTTCAAGGCCTCTTGTTATTCTTGGCACTTTGTTTTCTGCTGTACCTCCTGAGATAGCTAGCCTGTGTTGTAGCTAGTTATGGTTTTGTAACTATTCACTTTGGTGGTTAATGAAAAAGTTGATTACCAAAAAAAACATAGGGTGTGTTTGGTACGGGGTTAATTTTTTCATGTTTTGTTCATCAAAATTTTTAAAAAATATTTTCTTTAGAAAATTAAATTTCTTAAACATAAGGAAAATGATTTTTTCCAATAAAAAAAAAAAAAAAAGTTCCACAAATGATATCTCACGTTTGATTGAAAATCCAACGACTAATCAAATGATTAGATTCTCTAGGAGCGCTAATTAATCAATTAGCATCTGCCAAGAGAGCAAGTCATCATGAACGTCGCTTTGTTAATTATGTTAAAAATCTAAATCATTTATTGCTATAGCTTAGCTAGGATGTAGGAGTACTTTTGCTGCCTATAAACTGATTTTCTAGGGATTACCAAATTTACTGATTTACTAGGGATTACCAAATTTACATAGTAATTTCCCGTTTTAGTTCAAGTGTCTTAGTTTGATTATATACAGATTTTATCTGTTTAAAAAATAAAAGAAGACTTTTGAATCTTGTGATCCTAAATTAAAGACGTGTATAATATATTAAAATATTTTTTGAATCTTATAGTTATAAACTTGTCATATAAGATGTTTGAATTGTTAACTTATTAAATATAAAAAGATGCATTCTTTTCGAAAGAAACCAAAAAAAAAAAAAAAGTAAAACCCTTTAATTAAGACGGAGGGAGTATATGTTTATATTAAAAGAGTAGCTTATCTCTTTTATCTTTCGCAGTTGTTAAGAAAGATATCATTTTTATCCCCTTGAACAATATAAACAGTTGTAACTGGTAATACTTACTCTTTGTCGTAATATTCTTTAAGAAAGTACGCAAAACGAACGTGGTTTTATTCCTTACAAAACAAGTGTGACAGATATGCTGACTACAACAGATTGGTTTGGACACCTTTCCGGACATAATCTAATTTCGTCTCAAAATATTATCTAAACGAAACTTGATTTCGTCTCAAGAATTTGATCTCGCGAGATAAAATTAGATTACATTACAATAACATTGCCAAAAAATTCAATTTCTTTACAACGAAACATAAACTCTAGTTCTGACACAAAAAACATTTGTTGCAACTAGTCAGTTTTTTGACAGCTTAAAAGTAGGGATGGACGTTCGGTTTTTCGGTTCGGTTTTATCAAATTTCGGTTTGCCTATTTCGGGTTCGGTTTTTTGAAGGTGGACATCGAACACCGAACCAAACTAGTTCGGTTCGGTTCTTTCGGTTTCGGTTTTTTCAATTCGGTTTTTTTGATATAATATTAGAAGCGATTCCATTGACACTAATTCATATTCTCAAAAGCAATAAAACATAAAAATGATAAATTGAAATCAAAATCAAACAAACAGGATACACAAGAACAGAAAACTATAATCATGATATAGGATTACTAGGTGTTATATACATACCGTAAGAATAATTAAGAAAACACATAAAGGACATACATTAATCCTAAAGACACATCCTAATTACCTTTCTTTGTTAAGGATATTTGATTTTCTCAATTGAAGTGGAAAATTAGGGATACAAATGCAAAAGAGGACTTATTCCAATTGGGTTTTTTTTGCTTTAAACTTAATGGGCCTGGACTATTTTAATTTTTTTTTTTGGGTAATGTATTAAATTTCGGTGCGCGTTCAGTTTTTCGGTTCGGTTTTATCAAACTTCGGTTCGGCTATTTCGGTTTCGGTTTTTTTACGGTGGACACCAAACACCGAACCAAACTAGTTCGGTTCGGTGAAGTTTCGGTTCGGTTCGGTTCGGTGAAGTTTCGGTTCGGTTTTTTGATTTTCGGTATTTATGCCCAGCCCTACTTAAAAGTAAAGGACTCTAGCAAACTAAAAATTTCCCGGCATGGACATGTACATATAATTATAATATTGGCAATGAGCACTGAACAGGTATAGACGAGATGTATCTATGTACAATGGGTGAGTCTAAAACCTAGGATTTGCATTAATTAAACTGTTTGAGCAAATACATTTTTAACCACTTTTAGTCCTCAAAGATATATATGGAGGAAGAAGACGAGAACACGGGATAGTTCATATGCAATGTCTCTATCATCCTTCTCACTTACAGCTGAGGCTGATTATGAATAGTTTTGTATATATATATATATATCCAAACGCTGTTCTACTACAGGTTTGCATGTTTTTACACGCACGGTAAAAGAAGACTAGTCCTGAATAATTATCAGTACCCGTTATCCATGAGAATTATTCATTTTTTCCAAAATAATTTTTCACTTTTTCCCGAAATCAGTATCTGGTTATCAAATTGTCCATTTTTTTTCAGATTCAACTTGAAGTTGGATTTCGAAATTTTAAAAAGTGCTCTAATCCAGTTTTTCAACGTAACTCACCTTTTACCATTAGAAATTTGTTTACTTTTCATAAAGACAACTCCATCTAATGGATCTGTGTAATAGGAGTAGTGTTAAAAACTGATGAAGTGTAATAGCACGCAGTAGCTCGTATATGGAATTCAAATGCTTAATGCAACTGTTATTTTAATTTTTGTAATTCTATGTAAATGCAATCTATGACATTATGTGACTATCCTTTATGTGATATTACGATTTGTTTGTTTGTTTCAGGTAAATTAATCAAGTTTGATCGTTTTATAGTTTTTAGAAATTGTGGAATATAAATTATATTTCATGTTTTTTAGAAAAAATATATCCAAACATGAACATTATTCCAAATATTGTCTGCAAAAAAATATATTCAAATTCAACTATATATTTAACTCCAACTTCATAAATTTTATACTAAATGAAAATATTTGAAATCTATGACCAACCAAACACCTACTCAGTACGTATAAACAATTTCTCCCGATGATCGATTTATTGAATGGTAAAACCAAAAAACAATTCTTCCACGCCCCCACCAAACAAAAATAATTTCAGAATTTCACTACTACTTTGCTTAAGGAAAAATGAAACAAATAAGGAACTACTGCGTATTATTCCGGAAATCCTGCTAGCGTATCTAGGAAAATCTTATCTCTTTTGTTTTTTTTAATAAAAGGCCATCTTCTCTAATGATGACAACGCCAGCTTTGCATATGTCTAAAAAACCAAATTCCTTCTTTTTCAAGAATATTTAATGGTGCATCACCATCATCAGTACATAAACCTACTGATTGTTATAATGACCCTCATCATTATTTAACTCCGAACTTCACCTTCTATAAAAGAAGCCTACTACACAGAGTGAAGAGTAAAGTTCAGAAAAGTGTAATTTTTTAACTTCTTGTAACAAAATAGTACTCTCTTTGTCCCAATTTATGTGAAAGAGTTTGAAATACAAAGGTCAAAGACTTAATTTTGATTATAAATTCAGGTATAAATTCTTCAAATATTTTAAAATAATATATATATATATATATATATATATATATATATATTTGAAAACTAAATGAAAAGCCCTACAAATGAACATAAGCTAACAAGTCAATATTTAAGAAAAGTTTGACAAAATTGTAGTAAAAAAAATTTATTTGACTCCCCAAATAATAACACATTCACATAAAATGGAATTGATGGAGCATATGTTAAAATCATTTTACACATCCAATTATTTCACTAGATACCACTACTTCTTACAAGCAAAAATATCAAACAACTCCGTTTATCAACGTTTAGACAGATGGAAAGAAATTAACTATCGAGTGTGATTTTATAATTATACATGTGCACATTTTTTTTTTTTTAAAGTATATACATATATATAGTTCGAGCCAAAAACAATATTTTCCCGTTTTAATTTGATTGTCTTACTTTCCCAAGTCCACTTAGAAAAAATGTCTCTTTTCCTTTTTGGCAACTCCTTAATTCGAACTTTCCACATGCCATGTTTAAGACCACAAAATTAAATAACACATTTTGGTACGTTCTACATATCTTTAGTTTAAGATCACAAGATACAATTTTTTTTTTACTTTTTTAAACTCCGTATCAAATCAAAATTAGACAAACAAACTCAGACGGAGGGAGTCGGTTCAATTAAAACTAAGGAACACATCATAGATCCGCGCCTAGATCAACCTAGGCACATACACACACGCCTATATAAATGTCTACATAAACAGTCATTTGTAGCCTAAACATTAGTCTTAGCAGCTAGAAAACTCAGCTTTAATACAATAACCATGCTTAAGAATAAAGGTGGTGATGCAACTCTCCAATTATCCAACTCAAGTGGTATACTTGGATGGTGTAGGCCTCATCGCCGCCGTGTATTGAGAAGGCGTAAAGGAAGCAGTATACGGCTAGGTAACAAGCGCCGCGTATTCTGCCTTGGCTCACGTCGAGTGGTTCAGTGGGCTGGATTCATGGCCTGCCCTTTTAGGGTGTTGAAGAAGCTAGTTTTTGAGATGGCTTCTAATAAGGGCATATTGTTAGAAGCATATTGCTGGTCTTTGCCTTTACTACGTCCACAGTTATTTCCCTTGTGCTGATTATATATTACTTCTTGTTTTTATGTTCATATTTTTTCTTATGTTTTAAGTACTGCAAAGTGGAATTGATCAGCAACTGTTCATTTCACACTAAGCTAACAAAAAAACACCCTCTCTATACGCTGGAAACATGTTGTATATCTATTCAGCTGGAAAAGAAAAGGTTGTTTGATATATGGCTTTGCTTTCTGATTTATATATAGCATCTACTGCTTCATTACTGCTTTTTATCGTCTTTAATTTAGCATAAGATATTCCTACCAATTTGAGGCCGTCAACGGCAAAAATAGTAGTATGAGTTTTTATATCTCTGCAGTTTTCCCCAATTATTGCTTAAGATGTTGCCACATCATAAAAGTAAGATCTGATGGCTATCATTTTTTTTTCTTCTTGGTTTACCTGCTTTTGGAACCGATTATTTCGGATTAATACGTGCTTTTGGACCCGATTATTTCGGATTTTTTCTTCTTGGTTTACCTGCTTTTGGACCCGATTATTTTGGATTAACATTCCTTACCAAAGATGACTCCATACTCTCGGGGCTCAAATTCGAGACCTCTGATTAAGGATGGAGGAGTACTTACCGCTCTTGCTATCATTTTAACTTGCTAATAAGAACTACGGTATTAATGGCATTAGCTCCACGCTTTACCGCATCTGAATCTCAAATGCTGATTTAAATATGCTGGGGTTAAGCTTGGATATTATTATGGTGGAAGAACTAATGGTTTTGGCCCATTGGCCATTGTAGGGGTAGTATCTACAAATATTGGTAGCAAGAACAGAGAATAAAAAACTAATTGTCGCTAATGTTTAGTTTTTAGTAGAATTAATAGCTGGCGTCAGATCTTATATTTGTGAGGTGGAAACACCTGAAGCAATAACTTGGAAAATTATAGATGTCAAGACTGGAGAGGAGCTGTGTCCGTATATGAAATCTAGTAGTAGCATTTTGAGTTTTGGATTACATGGATCAAAACGTTTGTTCTAAATTTGATGTGCTTGTGACTTGTGAGATACATATCAATTTAAATTAGTGACTCGAGGAAAAAAAAAAAGAGGCCAGGGAATTGATAGTCTAAAACCAAACCACAATAACAGACCTTAAACTTATCTATTAGCTTAATTTACTCACTCATTCGAACAGCTTCAACGAAATTAAAGAAAAAGTAAAGTCTAAAACATTAATTAATGGTAATTGAAGTAAATTATATGTTATACATATATAGTAATAATAATAGTTTAGTGCTTTTGGGGGGCTTAAAGCAATTAATTAAATGACCTTATCATCACATTGAGATCTACTGGCTACTGGTAAAAAAGATAAAGGCCAAACACATACAACCCCTTAAAGTTGGAATCAGTTCTCATTTAGATACGTCGACTGATACCTATACCTACTAGGCACTCCAGGACTCATCATAGTGTGTCTATGAACACTTAGTCTCAATTTTACTTTAAAATGGAAGGAGTTCTAAATGTACAATCCAAACAAACAGTTACATTCTGCATAGCCTTAGCTTATAATTATTTACACTTAGACTAGCCAACAAATGTATATATTGAATTCAACAAGCCAAATTTCTTTCAATGTTATTTTTTTTTACTTTCTTCCCCGAGCCACTGCAAATCGTTTTACCATCCTCCATTTTTCAAATCTATATAGCATGACGTATAACAGTGTATATAAACTATTATACATTATATATACATCCTTATACACTGTATATTTTTTATATACATCACACACACACACACGCGCACTATTAACGTTTGCAATGAGAAAAATCAGAGCTGACGGGATGGCTAAATGGCTTGATATATAGTGGGGTTTTGATGGTTAGGGTTTTGTTAAGTTGGTTTCCTAATATACCCTGGGATGGGCAACCATTGTCTGCTATTAGGGATCTTTGTGATCCTTATTTGAATCTTTTTAGGAATATAATTCCACCTATTTGTGATACTTTGGATGTTAGTCCTCTTTTGGTTTTTGCAGTTTTGGGGACACTTGGTTCTATTCTAAATAGCAGCAGGGGAGCATACTGAGGTTTTTTTTTTATGTGGTTCATTTGTGTGTCATTACATTTGTTGTGGGTTTGATGGCATTGTTGTTATGATTTTTAATTTAGAGAGTTTGAGACAGTTAAAATGTTGTTTATGTGCACTTGTGCTTAGTGGCTTCTGGCATTGATAATTTAGGGTGGCTTCCTTGGTAGATGAAGACTAAAGTTTCAAAGAGCCAATATCTGTAATGTTTGGCTTCGTTGGATACCTTATAAGGATTAAGTCAACAAGTATTGTATGAACGGCTCAGCTTCGAGCTGAGAAGCATTTGTGGATATAGGTTGATATTAAGTGTCGAGCTGAGAATCTATCGGAAACAACTTCTCTATCCTGCAAGGATAGGGTTAAGATCTGTGTACATCTCATCCTTCCCAGACCCTACTTGTGTAGATATAAATAGATGAACTTAACTTCACTAATCGTATGAATGATCCAAGCATTTTTTGAAACTTTTGATAGCATCAAAGATCTCAGTTTAGCATGAACCTCACTAACAATCCTATGGGCTAAGTCAACTAAATCTGTGTGCTAAATGAAGACGAACTTGATAAGTGTGCAATTTTTGTAGATGAATTTTCTAACATTTAGATACATAAAACATAGTTTGTGGCACCATAACTTTTTAGCTTTCATCTAAGATTCCAAAACATAATGTTGATTGTTGACCAACATTTTGCAAAAGAGAGTGAAACATAGAAAGTGTCAGGAGAAAGTCAGTCCTCTTTGCCTCATTTTATCAAGTCACTTGGATTCTGATGTTGATATGCAGGCTTCTACCGTATTCTCATGTCCATGGACTTAAAAAAAAGTATCATACTAATCCAAGCCAAATGCTAGAGTAACTTGTTTTGTAGTTTTATCTTTTATGTGCTGTCCAATCCAAGAACGACACTTTTGGTTGATTTTATCTATGTTATATATTTTCTTGAGCCGAGAGTCTATTGGAAACAGCCTCTCTACCTCGCAAGGTAGGGGGAAGGTCTGCGTACACTGCACCCTCCCCGCACCCCACTTTGTAGGATTATACTGGGTATGTTGTTGTATACTCTATGTTATATATTCAGCAATCATGCAAAACTATAGTTCACATTTCCACAGAGAAGATTTTTTTTAAACAGCTGTTGATGATCCTCGCAAAGCTCCCGGTGATCACAAACTTCTACCATCCTATAAAACCTTCAGGATTCTCATTTGTCCTGATGTTGTAAACTGGTTGATATTTTTTTTTTTTTTTCATTGAGGTGCAAAATGGGGATAGGTGATTCTATTATGGCAATGACCTGTGGACGGCTTAGCAAGGAAAAAGGAAGAATCAAGAAATTGGGCCTAGCAACATTTCTTCTTTCAGAGGAAACAGAGTGCAAGACGTATCCAGAGCCTCGGGTGATGCAGTTCCTCATATTTGATGCTTTAGTTGTGCATGATGATTGATATAGCACTTCAAATGTTGCCCCCAAACATGTATTCTTCCCTACTGGTAGACATAGGAATCCTCCTATATTCGACCGTACATAATTTGGTTACTTCTGTCCAAATGTTTTAGCGCCTGTCTAACTGTCTTCAGTACATTTCTTAATCTACATAACAATATTCCAGAAAGCCTTTTAAGTTCTAAAATACTGAATGACTAATTTGTGAGTCCTGGAATCTTACCAAAGTTTTCTCCATGGTGAGGATGCTGGCAGCAATTTTCAACGATTTTGGTTTCTTAAAAGGATCTATTCATTTTTTGGATATTGGTAATCGACTACTTAATGTTTGTGCGGTACTTTAGTAACCAGTAAAGCTTGCTATGTTTATTTTCGTATTGCATCGAGGATCAGTGCTTCTCGGCTAATTCCACCACATACCAATCGTTGGGACCGGTCCTATTAAGAGCCGTCAATAAACTTGTGTGTGTAATCCTTTGGTCGAAGGAGGGCCTCTTTCCTCTCTGCCTGACCACGAATGTGGTTCCGGATCTGTTGCATCATATCTGCATCGGCCTCAGGGTCGAGAGGAGGCAAATGCTCTTATTGGTATGCCCTACCAAAGGAAAAGGAAGGAAGTTGCAGGAGCAAGTTAAGAGTTAGAATTCCCCGATCCTGTTCCTATTTATTAGTCTTCTTTCTGCACTTGCTGGGCACATCGTAAAAAGAAGAAAAAACATACAGTTGTATGGAACTTCTGAGAAATCAGCTGTATTCAGGATGTTTACTACGAAGATCAGCAAGCCCTAGGGCAGATAAGCTGTGTATTCTGAGAGATGCACATAAAAAGAGGGGACCAATCAAATTTAAAAATTGAAGTCCCACAGAGACAAAATCGTCAGCCTAAAGATACTTAACAAGCACTTCAGTCCCTTCACAACTTCCGGAAGCAGATTATCAGACTTTTTTTCTAAGTTAAAGGGAAATTTTATCAATACAAAACTGCAAAACATGCCTACAAGCCAAGAATGAGTGCTGATACTCAAACAAAATCCTAAGCTTCCAACATTTGGGTTTTAAGCAAAAGAAATACCAACTTCACTATATACAGAACTTGTCTAAGCATTGTACTTTATGTGACTAGCCTTTTCCAAAGTAAGAAAATAGAGTCGGCTGTTTGTCATCAGCACCTTTAGCTCTCTTTTTTGATGAGCTTAGGTGCTTGTTGACCGCCTTAGCATGCGGCGTTGCATTTCCTGAGAGCTCGTCATAATCTCTCTTGGTTTTAGCATCCCCACTTCCCTCTTGAGGCGGAACATGAACATTTGGTTTAATATCCTCAGACTCCTCTTTCAAGCTTTTCACATTATCACTAGCAGGACTACCTACTTTTTCAGGTGGATTTCCGGTTGGACCAGTCAATGACTGTTTACTACCTGCCTCATCATAGTCTTGCTCAACTTTTATGTCAGTGGTCCTAGTAGAAGTGAAACCCTCCGGTTTGTCGGTGGAACAAAGATGGCCCACATGTTCTGATTCAGATTCCTGTTTCAAGTTCTCCGTCTGATCAGTATTCAAAGGCTCTTCCTCTGAAACTTTGATATGAGACTTCTGCTCCTGTTGGTCTCTGTCTCCCTTCTTTGAGAAAAATTGCGATATTGATCTGGTCTCATTGGTCTTGAGCTGCAACTACAGTTTAAATGTGAACAATAGGCACTTATTAATTGATCATCAACTCCATATCTCCTATAGTTTATGAACCATAAAAAGGAAAGAGCGTGGAACTAACGAGATAATATTCAAGCTTTGCACCTAGTAGGGCTAAAAGAGGGGTGGGAGGGAGTAATTGTCTCAAGGAAAGATAACAAAATGATGTAGTGATTAACCATCTGGACAAGACACGTGCTCGACATAGATCCTATGACCTATCGCTTTACACAAATGACTTAGATCTGGAAAGACACATGCCCGTTATAGATTCTGTGACCTATCACCTGTGCTTTAGAACAGTTAAGTGTCATTAATGCCCATTGGAAGTGCTCTTTTAGGCTATCATCAGCAAACAAGTTCATACTAAAAAAAGACAGAATTTATCATGTAACACATAAACCATCTGGAACTACAATCAAAAGCAAACTTACTGGTGATGCCACGAAACCTTATGATTGAGAAGATAAACGGCTTAAAAGAAAAAGAAAAAGTTAATAGAGACTTAGCAACTGGGTATTATACAGGGAAACTTAAGCACATATTAGTTTGGGATGCTGGTGAGTTGATATTTGGGAAGTTAGATCTGTGACAAGTATTATAAATTCATGCAAGCAGAAATCTGCTATTTCCCAATTTGGACACTTAGTGGATAATGGGTCTGCCCTTCTACCTTTATCACTTAACACCCAAACTTGATTCGCAAGATAGGACACTTGATCTCGGATTGTACACCTACCATAGATCTCGGATTGTACTACTTGATGTTCTCTGCGTATATATAGGGTTTGACAAGTTACATTTAGCATAAGCCTTTAGCTGATCTAGTGTTGGCTCCTCAAAATGAAATGTACGACAAAAAAGACAAAGCAAGTACCTCTTTGATGCACTCTGGCCCATCAAAAGAAGGCTTACCCATTGCAGGTGTTACAGGGTACCAAGCCTGCAATGAAAATGAAGTTTTAAGCAACTTAGTCGACAAGTCCACGACACTCTTTTTTCCTAAAGATTGATTGTTCAGAATTATCACCAAATCTGACTCTTCGTATGGTTTCAATAGCGTGTCAATATTGGATGATGGAGAACCATTTAACCACATGTCAGCAGCATCCTTGTTTCCAAGAATGACAGGCATCCTGTCTAAAAGACAATTTAGGTGTAATTCAAAGCAGAAATTTAACAAATAGAATCTGGATCCAAATCAAACTGCTAGGTCTCAAACTTCAAAGACAATCGGATAAGACAAATGAGAAGAAAACTCTTGGCATGTGATAAAATTATGTATCTTCACAAGTTGAACAAAGAAAGTTGGAACAAGTCATCTTCGAAACTAGATTGAAGATTTGTTTTCCGTTTATGTTATTCTTCAATCTCTCACCCGAAAATACTATGTAAGTCAGCTAGAATGGACAAACACCCTGGTAGAGAAAATTTATCTTTCTACATATCCCTGATATGACTTTGAGAGACAGATTTCCTTTTACTTTGTGAAACAAGCGAATAGAAGAGATAGAACTTGTCTTGAATTGGATCGAGACAAACTCCTTACATAGGAGTCTAGTGTATGTCATCCCTACATATACATGATTTTTCTTGTCTATTCACATGTTACCAACATGTAAAATCCTTCTGCCAACAATGAGAGTCAGCATGCCCATTTAGTTCCTTAAACTCCCATCAAGTTAGTGCTTTTAGGTGTCTAGCATCCAACAAAGTCAATGATGCCAGGCCCGAAAAATTTCAGAGGGGAAAACACTAATTAGTCGACTTGCAACATGAAAAAGCTGATTATGTCCATGACATAAAAGAGCAAAGCTAGTCGACTTTCTTTTTCCTTGAAATGACTTGCTAATTACCAGTACTTCTGGAAGGAAATTCACAGATTCAAGGCACCATCTATTCACATCAACGTTAGACAAAGACATACTTGAACCATGTCAAAGGTAAACTTTCCCTAGATTCCAGCGGACCAGCTGACTAAATGACCTACTCTTTCGAAACATGTCATGGAAGTGTGTAAGGAGAAAGAATTAGTCTACACAAACAGCTATACACTTTGTCTTGCCCTCAACCAAACCAGAGAATTATAAGATGAAATAATTGAAATTAGAACAATATCAAGACAAACTCTTGTAATAAGTTTAAAATAGATTGCAAGAAGAAGTAGCAATAGTGCTATGAGGCCAAGTATTAGAGTAAAATGTACATCAAGAATAAAGGAATAACTACCGACAGTTGATAAAAGAAAACTAACCATGGAGCCATTCTAAAGAAGAGGACACCGAAGTTGTCAATATAGTAAATGTATAAAGAACTTCTCCTGTATTACGAGAACGAAGAAATCTCAATGGAAGTATTCAAGTTGTCCAATGGAAGTAATTTGCTAATAAAGTATAAAATAACGCATCAGGTGTAGCAATATCCTATATCTGACAAGTGCAGTATTTCAAATCAAAGTACAGAATTAATATAAGAGAAAAGTATCTGCCTAGTGCCTACTGTCTACTGTATGCTGGCTCACATTTAAAAAAGAAAAGGACTACAGACTAGTCATTGACAAGATATCAAAGTTGTTCCGGAATCAATTTTGGATGCCGTCAGAAAATTAAAAATAGACAGATCATGAATTAGAAAATATTAATAATTGTGACTAGTAACTCACTACTAGTCACCCTAAAAAAGATGGTAATTCACCTTCAGGATTCTTCCAAGAGTCAAAAAGGGCAGCTAACACCAGGGGCCGGCCATCCTTAAAATGTATGTAATAAGGTTGCTTTTTTGACCCATCCTTTTTCCACTCATAAAATCTGAAGAAAATTGCATCACTGAGAACCATTGATATCGCAATTGAGACAATTCTGCTATTCAGACAACAAATGAGAAATTTACATGAAAGAAGCTTTGGCTTCTCTAGAATGTGCTCTGATTCTTAATAAGTCTTCTCCATTCTTTCTTTTCTTTTTAGGAAGGAAGCGAAATTAGGTAAGTTCCATTCACTGGAAGTTATCGATGGCATGTCCATTATCAAGAAAAATCTCAGTTTGACATGTCAGCTTTGTGAAAAGTAACAGACCAAAGCAGATTGTACATAGAAATGGATACTCTCATAGAGTTGTTATAGCTGAAGAAAGAACCTACCCCTCAACTGCAACCAGGCACCTATTCTTTGGGACAAGGCGGCGAAATGAAGCCTTCTCCTTTATTGATTCAGACCGAGCATTAAACTGCAAACAAAACGGTCATATATTGTTTTGTGCGGCCAAGACAGCAAGATGTTCAAATCCATATCCAGCTACTTGCATTCAATTATCTACAGCATCTCCGTCCTACTACATATATGCTAGAGCGACTTGGAGGTTTATAAACCATCAAAACCTATTCGAAAGAAGATGATCCCTTTCTTTGGCCATGTTTTTTAGTTCCTTGAAGTACATGAAAAACTAACTTTTCCATCATTATTCTTTAGTTTTTATTAGATATTTGATTTTCATCTAGCGGACCATAGGAATATTGAGTGCTATAGTTCACTGAAATCCCCAGGTTATTTACATTTTTCCAAAGCCAACAGTTAAATCCAACACATATTAGAAGCTAAAAGTAGAAAAATAGTTTTACAGAATGTAAAAGAATATATCTATTAATTCAAGTTGGTTGATGATTACTTATTATCTAAGAATCGAAGCAACCTACCATAGGATCTAAAGGAGAAATGGCGGGAAGTGATAGGACGATGGAAATACAGGATGATTTAAGATCAATAAATTGTCAATAGAAGTTGACCCAGGTAGTGTGAACTCTGAAGCAAACACGAGAGTTCAATGCCTGCAGCTAACATAAGTTCAAGGGTTAAATTTGAGATTTTGTTTTAAAAGCTACAAGGATGTGGTATCCTTAGGCCCTAGAAAGTCTTTAACAATCAAAAAATTAAAATATAGAACTGATTAATGGGGCATTTGGTGCAGATACCATATCGTATCAGACATGATAATGAATAATCCGCTGTTTGGTACTTGGATTTAGTTCTCATGTTGTCTAAGCATTATTCAATATTATATCAAGAGTGGTATTGTTAATTGGGGTATTAGAAATTCCTTATATTCAGCTAGGAACTGACTAATTTATGTGGTAAGAGTTATAGCTTAACAATTACAACTCCATCCTACACCAAAGTGGTGTAGGGTCTCAGTCCCACTTAAGGTCTCTCCCTTTCCTACCTTCTCCACCATTGTTCATAAGGCCGTCCACCAAGAACATAAACTAATGATTAAGTCACCTTTCCTTGTAAAGATTAACATGACTTATCTTTGAAATAGATGGAGATGGGGCAGGGCAGGTTCTGGGTGAGACATCACAAATCATAAACAGGGCGGAGCAGCTTAAAACAATTTTTAAGAAAAACTAAGCGAGCGTAAAACAAATTTTTGATTTTTTTTTTTTTAATTGGTAACTGTCAATTTTTGAAATTTTTTAATGAAAATTAACAAGTTTGTTGTTCTTAACTCATCAGGTTTAGATAAATGACAGTGGAAAAAAAGTTGTGTGGTGCGGTGTGATGCAGCTGAAGCAACTTTGAATTCCAAAGTAATTGAAGGTACTTGGACATTAATAAGTGTTTAATTCAGTAAAACATAAGTACTTCGTTTCATAAACTTATATTTCATTTACTCTCTTAAATATAGACCTTCTTTTTAGCATGTCTCCAAATATATTTTATTTGATGAGGATGTCTCCAAATATATTGAAATATGTTAGTTTTAGTATTTCAAGTAAGTAAAACTTTATGTTAGTTTTAGTATTTCAAGTAAGTAAAACTTTATGTTATACTTACTGAATAAACTTACAGTGATAATGCAGTAACATAAGCATTAAACCACATCATATAATGTGACAAGTTATTCTACAAACGCAATAATGAGAACAAAAGTTAATCCATTTAGAACCAAAAATGAGATTATTTTATCAAAATGAACCAAATCATAATCTAAATATAGTATTAATAGTTATCCTCATACTACAATCATAATATCATCTTCTCTTTGTACCAATCAAACCATATGACTCATTAAGTCTGTAATCAGTTCTTTCTATCAAAAGCACTGTCCATTTCCTGTGAACTGAGCTAATATACAATAAAATCTGAATTTATATAGTCAAATACTCGGAAAAAATCATAATTACTCTCAATCCATACTCCAAAATAAAAGAAGTGTGTCGATAATCATAATCAGTGGCAAGTTAGAAAAGCTAAGTTCGAATTACCATCCTGTAATGGTCAGGCTTTTCAGTTTTCTTAGTGAAACTGGGAACAAGACCCCATTTCATACAATGAAGAACAGCGCCCTCACCGTTGGGCTCATCTTCTCTCCTTACCACTGGTACATTGAACCCCGGTGACACATTATACGCCGGACGATACCTAAAAAACAAGTTCACACAATTTCATTTTTGAAACTTTTGGTTAAAAACATCAACGCTTCAGGAACATCTCAAAAGCCAATAGCTACTGAATATTAAACTGTTTAGTTTGCACCAAATTTGAAGAAGAAAATGACAAAAATAGTCCTTGGTTCAAAATAGTCCTTTAAGTATGCACTGAACAACTGTGGTCCTTTAAGTTTGCCAAAAGTTTAACACTTTTAGACTCCGTCAAAATATTTAACAATTTATCTTCTTAGATTTGACGGAAAAAATGATATAACCAAAGACACAAAAATTTCTCATCAAATCCAAAAATGTGCAACACAAAAACCTACACTAGACACCGAAAAATATAAAAAATCGCAGAAATTACACCTATTACACCTCAAAAAGTTGCATCAGACTATAGAAATCTACAAAATTCTACCTTTAAATGTGAGTTCCCGCTAATGTCCTCTTTTTCTCATAGTTCCTTCAAATCTAACGGACAAATTTCGGTAAATATTTAACGAAGACTAAAAGTGTTAACTTTTGACAAACATAAAGGACCGAAACTATTCAATGCCTATAGCTGCATAAATATCTAAGATTTATGTTAGATCACCAATTTTGAGGGCCCTGCCTCCTTGAGTTTCGCTTTTAAAAAAAAAAAAAAAAATTTGCTTCCCAGATCAACTCACTCCTTATTACAGTCTAGTAATACTGTGGGCTGAATTTTCAAAGTTCCCTTCTCTGGTTACCCAGTGTAATATATAGTACTCCCTCCATCCCAGTTAAATGTCTTAGTTTACTTTTTTCGTCTGTCCCAAAAAGAGTGTATGTTTCTACCACAAGATTCAAAGGCTTTTGGCCATGAAAACCAAATATTTTTCACTTTATTTGGTAGTTTGGAGTTGGAGTTGAAGATGGAGTTGTGTTTGGTTATAGTTTTTGCAAAGAATATTTAGTTGTTTGAATGTATTGAAAGTGAAAAAAATGAAAAAAAAAGTGAAAATAAATTTTTTGGTCTTTTTCAAATTCTAAATACCACTTTGTTTTTGAAATTTCTATGGCCAAACGTTGATTTTCAAATAAAGTGAAAACGGTTTCCGGAAAAAAGTAAAAAAAATTCGTGGCCAAACAGGCCTCAGTACATTATACACATTTTTAATTTAGTAGGCGTTTGGACATGCATTTCTCATGGTTTCAAAAATTTTAAATATAAAATTTGACCCATAAATTTATATTTTGTAAAAAAGACCCATAAGTTGGTAGATATTTTTAATAATTACTCCCACCAACCATTCACCAACTTCATTAACTTCCACCAACCATTCACCAACTTCATTAACTTGCACCAACCTTTATTTATGTCTACCAACCTCATTACTATTCATGTTAAATTTTTATTTTTATTGAACTAAAATTTGATCAATTGATATTGTATTTTTTAGAAAGGCCTTCTAGTAGCGTATTAATTTTGTTATGAACTATGACTTGCTCATTTGGTAAGATTGTATAAGAATTGAGAATATTTTAATAGTTTTCACAACTTGTAGGGTTTTTATGTCTATAAGAGAAGATACAGCTTAAATATCCAAATTGCATGTTCAAACCATATCCAAACGGCTCCTTAGAAACACAAGTTCCTTAAAAATAGGAAAAATGACTTTTCTAATCAAAATAGAGAAAACAAGTGCACAATTGACATTTCAGCAATCACTCTATCACCACCCAACCCACCCTCCAACCACCAAACCCCAACAACCCCACACACACCCCCTCCAAAAAATGTTTTTGTTTTTTCTTAAAAATAAATTTTAAAAAGTTTTTTTTTTGTTTTTTACACCCTCGCCACCCCCTCCAAAAAAAGTTATTTAAAAAAAAAGATTTTGGATTTTTTTTGGTTTTCTACGACTCCCCACCCCACCTTCAGCCCCCCGGCCCCAACACCCCGTCCAAAAAAATTAAAAACTTTTTATTTATCTGGGTTTTCTACTACACCCCCATCCCCCCTCCTTTTGAAATTTTTTTCTTTTTTGATTTTCTACAACCTCTTGACCGAATTTTCTACTTCATATTTAATTTTACCCTTATAAAAAATTATAAAAATGAAAAGTTTGTGTGGTTAAATTTGGTGTGGGGTAGGGCTGCGTGGTGGTGGGGTGTATAAGAAAAAATTTCCATTTTTTATAAAAGTCAAATAAAATATATGAAATAGAAATTTTAGGAGGGGCAGGTGGTTGAGAGGATTGAATACAGCGGTGGTGCGGGGTGGGGCGGGTTGGTGTGGCTGGTGGTGTGAGGTAGGGGAGGGAGAAGATGAAGTGGTTGAAGGGTGGGGGCTTGAGGTGCGTGGTGAGTGGTGGGGTGGGTGTCAGTGTGGTATGGGGTGATAGGGTTAATGGGGCATGAGTATTATTTTTCAAAAATATTTTTCTTACCATTAATCGAATATGAGAAAATAAATAAAAAATTCACTTATTTTCCGAAAAAACATTTTCCTATATACCGAACAAGAAAGAAGAAAGAAGAAAGAGGAAAAACTTAACTTTGTCCAGTCTGCGCTAACTCAGTAAAAAAGTAGCAGCACAACAAACAATCATCTATTTTCTCTCCATAGTCTTATCAATGCTTTCAATCGCTAAACGACTTCAAAGATTCCAACCTTGCCTTCAAGTTCGTTCCGCTCATGCCGCCGCCAGCTCATCATCCCCTTCACCGCCGCGGCGACGGCGTTCCAAGTTATCTCCGTCATCAATGTTGAAGAAAATCGACGAGAAGTCGGAGTGGTGGGTAGTTGATGGAGAAATGCACGAAATTGGGGAAAACATACCGCTTAGAGAGAGATTTGTAATACCCAGACAGAATATTCCTAATAAGCGTCGTAAGCAGATGCGTGACCAGTTTATGCGTCGTACTCGCCTGGTTCTTAAAGAATCTGTTAGTTCCTAATCTCTACTCTTGCTAGTGATCAATTTGATATATATGTGTTTCTCAGGAAATTGTCTATTTTCTTTTGAGCCGAGGGTCACAAAGGTAGGGGTAAGGTCTGCGTACATCTTACCCTCCCCAGACCCCGGGATTACACTATGTATGTTGTTGCTTCTCAGGAAATTATATGCTCAAGCGGTTGTTTGGTGGAGTGTATAAGAATAGTACTGAATAGGGTATATCAGTAAGTTGAGATTAGTTATGCTGTGATTATTTCTTATCCACTATTTGGTTTAGTGAATTAAGGATAGTTCTGCGTCTTAACTATGCTTATCCATGTATTAATAACCCTTGCATTGCTAATACCATGATTTGCTATGCATAAGAATAGTACTGAATAGGGTGTATGTATATTAGTTATACATAGGTAGAAAAGTACTACCAAACAAGGGATTAATAATACTAAAGCTAATGCATGTATTATTTTCTCTAATACATCCTACCAAATGACATCTAATTCATGTTTTCTTCTAGTTGAAAGTTCTTGCAGGTCTTCTGGGGAAAATATAGGCAAATATGCCATACCAAACGACCACTAATTGCTAGTTGCCTCTACTCTTGTTAGGGATAAATTTGAAATATGTGTTTTTTTCGGTTGATTACCGTGATGTCTGGCTAGCTTGCTTGACTAATTCCATGGGATACCTACCACCTCTCACTACGAATAGGTACCAAGGAACTCTGTCCAATAAGGCTAAGACAAATGGGAAAAAATCACCTTAACTCCCTCCGCCAATTTAAGTTTCTTAGTTTGACTAGGCACGGAGTTTAAGAAATAAAAGGAGACTTTTGAATCTTGTGGTGTTAAATTAAAGATGTGTAAAGTAGCAACAATTATTTGAATCTTGTAGTCTTTTTTTTTTTTTTGATGACATGGGAACCTGCAGCCGCTACCCTTCGGGTGCGCACAGGGTAAACCCAACTCTTGTGCAATAGCTTGCAAACCACACAGGAGAGGTAACCCGCACTAGGCAAGCCACGTGCGACGAGCTCGACCTAGAAGGCAAATTCATTGCTGTTGTAGGCAGGGGGTTTCGAACCTGAGACCTCCATTACGAAAGCCCCATGCTCAACCAACTGAGCCACCCGTGCGGGTAAAATCTTGTAGTCTTAAACTTACCTTGTTAGGATGGTCGTAACTGAAAAACTTACTAAATATAGAAAGAGACACTTTTTTTGGGACAGACTAAAAAGGAAAATAAGACACTTAAATTGGGACGGAGGCAGTATATTGTTATGTATATATACTATTTGTTGATTCCACTTGTCTTTTTAGTATCTTTACTTCTTTATATCTTGACACCCCTCGGTGAAAATCCTGGCTTCTACATGGGTCAGTTCCCACCCGGAATAAGTACCAGGCAACTGTGTCCGCTAAGGCTAGGACAAATCGGAAGAAATCACCTAGTGTTTGGACTCCATTAAAACCCTTCTTGGAAACCGAGGAAATATCCAATCCAATTCCGATACTGGGTAGGATTCACCAGCCCCTAGACATAGCACATGAACCAACAGTAGTATGAATTGGACAGGAACTGTTCGACCTGTTTCAGGAAAGGGCCTTACACACGGGTACACTGGCTGATCCCGCCGATAGGAGCGAAGGAAGGTCTCTTCCGCCTACGAGCATTTGTCCAAATAAAGGAGTCTCGTACAAAGGGTTGGAAAGAAGGCTTGTACCTTATTTCAGGTGGGTTAGTGCGTATCTGTTTGGGCAGAGGCAAACAGTATCCATTGCCTGCTGCTCCCTCCCAATAATACGTGTTTCTCAACCACCCGCTTACTACAAGAATGTATCATGATGAGAATCAAAGCAGTCTTGTGAATGCCCTGTTCTCCTGTCTTCTTCGGGTCCTTTATAGAACTCAAAACTAAGCTTCTTCATTGACACCATGGTTATCAACCCACTTCATTGACCACTAGGCTATACCCTTGGGTGTTGCGTTATGTGTTTCTTAGGAAAATATCTGATATTCATGTTTTCTGCTAGTTGAAAGTTCTTGCATGTCTTCTGGGGAAATATAGGCAAATATATCAATTAGGAAAGGGCCAACATATATTTTACTGCCTCACTATTGGAATGTCTCAAAGAAAGGTTTCTTTTTAAAATACCTTTTCTTGGTTGATGTTAAAATTAACAGTCTTACTATGTCATTCCACAAACCCTTAATCGAATTGTTAATGTAGCGTATTACTCCTACCATGGCATACTGATCTCCTTATGGGTACCAACTATGTTGAAGTACTGCTTCATCAGATTGTGACTATCATTTCCTTTCACTCTTTGAACATTGTTGGACTTGGATATTAGCTAGCGTCTCATCCTGAAAATACGTTAGGAATTCCTTGACGTTCGCGGGTCTTGTCCTTTATTTTTCCTTCAAATGTTGGGATTACGTTTGTTGTTCATTCTGATTTTGTACAACTTTATTAATTGAAGGAGCATGAACCATGGTGCAAAAGATATATGGAATTGTATAACGAGATGAGAGAGAACTGGGAGAGGCTATATTGGGATGAGGGTTATTCTAAAAAGCTGGCTCAAGATCATGCAAACTATGACTCTGCTGAAGATGATGATGAAGATTTCTCTCCATACAGGTTAGTTTATTCCTCGTTTTTGCATTCCTTTATCATACACTCAATTGTTATAAGTTTTGGGAGGAGATTAAGTGTTTCGGTGAACTACACTTTTCAGCACTTTCTCCCTTCTTAATTGTGTCATATAATCTAATTTAATTTGTTAAGAAATGTGACCTATTGAACCGTTATGCATATCTAAATTGCTCTGTATTGCTTCTTTCAGGAGAAGTAAACCTTATGCTGACCAAATGAAGGTAACTAGAAAAATCCTCTACTGCATTAAAACATATACAGCTTTTCTAATAGCATGTCTTTCCAATTTGTACATTTCTGCTCTTTGGAAAGATAAACTTATGGTGCCCTTTTGATAAGTTCCAGTTTGTCATAAGTTGCTAAAAGCTTCGAGTTTTAAGCCCCATTGATAGTGCTCCCATACTAACAGAGATGTCCAAAATATTTAGTTGATCTTACGATCCTTATCCGAAGTTCATGATAAGTATTAGATTTTTGGATTATTGACTGATCAATGGAAATTGGGAATTCTTAACCAAAATGAATGTTCTTACATGTTCGGTCACCTATCACTGTTAGATCTTCATGTCCCTGCTTTCTTCCTCTTAAGTTGTCTCTCTATGGCTGAAATTGATGCATCTTCGCAAACATGCTGTTGCATGCTAGTTAAACACACTTCTCTTTCCTGTTGAGAGGATGATAGTAGACATGATTATATTCGCTTCTGGTAGAGGATATGAACTTTACACCAGTGATTCTTCATCCTTCTAGCTGCGGGCTAGAAGTTTTATACTTATTAGGTGTTCTGAAGCATGAAAACTATTGCAATGCTAAAGTCACCTACATAAAAATAAACAAACTTGTCTAAAGCAAATTGTTAAAATTTTGCCCTGCTCCTGCTCTAGGTTTCTCCTACAGCCATGTAGGCTCCAGTTGGAACCCCACTTTACATTGGACCAATTATTGCCAGATTAGTCCACTTCCCAAGTCAATCATCACCTCCATACCACCCCATGATTTTACTTTCAATCAGTCGCCACTTACAACCCCGTTCCATACTATTACTTTCAATCAATCACCACTTACAACCCCTAGCTTTCATTTCTGTGTATGAGCCCTCTGTCCTCTCTCAATGACTTCTATCGGGACAATTAGGTCCGATACACACCATTTCCTTTTATACCGGCCACCATCACTTCCATTTACACCTTCCACTGATTCAGGTAATTCCACGATCAATTCAGCTCTGTCTCTGTTCTTTCTTTAGATTTTTTCTTGAAAAGGATTTGTCTGACTAACCAAAACCTAAAATGGTCCAACAATTATACTCCGTCCGTTTCCGTTCCAGTTTATGTGACACATTTTCCTTTTTAGTTCATTCCATAAGTAATGATACACCTCTAAATTTGGAAATAATTAACTTTACACATCCCATTTTATCCTTAGTGAGAAGCTTTTTTTTTTTTTTTTTTTTTTTTTTTTTTGGTGATGAGTATCCTTAATGAGAAACTTTTATAATGACACAAATGTTATAGCATGTTTAAGCCACAAGTTTCAAAAGTTTGCCACACAATTGCTATAGAATGGATTAGACCACACGTTTTAATGTCTTTATTTCTTTCTTAAATTCCGTACTGATTCAAACTACGTCACATAAATTAGAACTGGAAGAGTATTTCTAACGAGAAATCTTGCAGAAATTAAATATCTTAAGAACCTCTTAAAGAATTTATATATCTAACCCTCAACCTTACTACGAACAACGGAGTCACTATGTCTTTATGAATCCTTTGGATGTCTTTAACTCTTTATACACCTAATGTGGGGCATTGTATATTTCTAGGAGAATCTTGCATAAATTAAATATTTTAAGAACCTCTTAAAGAATATATATATCTAGCCATCAACCTCAATACAAACAATGGAGTCACTATGTCTTTATGAATCCTTTGCATTTTTTTATACACCGAATGTGTGACATTGTATATCTTTTAACACCTCTCCCTTGTAACACAATTCTATGTCTTACATATTTATCTTCTCAAAAAAAAAAAAAAAAAAAAAAAAAATCTATGTCTTACATATTCATCTACTATCCTAATCTCTTTGAAAACTGAGTTTAGATATCTGAATAGTCTGTATTTGGGCAGTCCATCTCATTTAATCTCACTTTACCTTCATTTTTTTGGCACAAAAGCTAAAATTGGGTATATTCGTTACTACTTCTGCTTTTCTAAAACCTTAATCTCTGGAGTGCTTCTGCATAGTTCCACGTTTGCTAATTCGTCAGCATGCAAATTGCAACATAGATCCTCTTGCTAGATACTTCTTAGTACTCTATTAATGGAATTTATCTTACCTTATAAAAAAAGATATTATTGGTTAGCTCATCTAGTTAAGTGTAAACAAGCTCAGGGTAGAGGCAGATCCTTGGTGTCAACCCGTAGTTACTGGAACCTCGTCTGTATCTCCACCAACTGTTCTCACCCATATGATTGCTCATATGTACTTATCTTTTATTATATTTATATATTTGATATGAAATCTTTCTTCTCAAACATCCACCGAGTATGCACACTAAATAAATAAACCACACACACAAGTACCTCAGAGATACACCTTCCTTGAAATACTTTGCATTCCCCGTGTAATGTTTTTGATGTTGAAATGGCCCCATTCCCTGGGTTCAGAAATTACCAATTCTTTGTCCCGTTATCATTGTACTTTAATCTGATTTCTCATCCCACACTAAATAAATAAACCACACACACAAAGACCTCAGAGAAACACCTTCCTTGAAATACTTTGCATCCCCCGCATAATGTTTTTGATGTTGAAATGGCCCCATTCCCTGGGTTCAAAAATTTCCAATTCTTTGTCCCGTTATCGTTGTACTTTAATCTTATTTCTCATCCCATTCTGCATAAGAGCTGAACGAAGTCAGTATTTTGAATTTTAAGTCATTGGGAATAGTTGTTTTGTGGATGATCATCATTAGTATATTTCTGGATTAAGTTTATAAACATCCTTTTGTATTAGGTTCAATTGCCACATAAACAACATTTATCCTGACAGTTTTGTTCTTCAAGCTGACGTCATATTGTCAGTTTTATAGTATGATGTGGGGTGGCTAAGCTTCTTATATATTTAAGTTTTGGCTTGTAATGATTTGTTTTCAGACGGTGCATTTCTTTTACGTCAAGCAGTAAATACTAAAAAATAATCTTTCTTTGGTTCGACTTAGCCCTACTAGCTCATTTTGTTCTTTATTTTGGAGTGATTTTGTTTATATTACTAAAATAGCTAAGTTGCTAGGATCTTTCTTAAGTTTCCTGGCTGCACTCTCTCTTTACTTTTTCTTCTCAAGTCTCAATTTTCATGTTTTTCTTTGTTTCTTTTTGAAGTATTAGCTCATGTGTAATTTGTTTCATTGCTTGATATGTCTTTAACATAGCTGCCCAAGCGGCAATGTGCCAAGATCATTTTTTAACTCTGTTCATGTTCACTACTTTATTGATTGCACTTCCGCTGGACTTCCACCCAATTGCAGGAACACGGAGGTACAGGGAGAAATAGGCAAGGTGATAATTGGGAGAAGGTTAGCCTAATCCGTGATAAATTTGAGTATGACAGAGAGAGAAGAATGAGAGAAAAAGGTTAGTCCAGCATTCTTATCTGGATACACTATATTTGTTTACTTGTTTGCTTCTAACCTTTGCCGGAGAAGTTGGAAAGTTATTAGCAGGAAAAAGAATTGAAATATTAGTTACCGAGAGAACTTACATGTAACTTATCCAAGATCTCTAACTTATCCTCTTTTGATGTCTGGTCCTATATTCTGTTGATGTACTTATATCCTGCTTTATTGTACTATTTTGTTTTCTTGTGGTAACTATGTACGCATCAATTCCGAATCCACGTGCTTGCAGAAATGTTAGCATTTCGTTTCCCTTCAATTTGGTTTCAATTGGTTCCTGTTAGTAAATTTGACAACACTATTTTATTATATTTTTCTACCCAGCTTGGTGGTTCTTTTTCTTTATATATTCTACTTCTCGTTCTTCTTCTTCTTCACTCTTTCGTTTCTTTTCTCTTCTTGAAAGTTTCCATGAATACATTTACTTATATTATAATTTCCCCGTTCTTGCTCAAACGGTATGGTGGCCTTTCGTTTTGAAAATCTGCCAACTAGCATTGATTTGCTTATATCATCTCCCTGCTCTGACTGAGTGATATAGGTGTTTGCTGTTTGTTTATTTGCCATCTGTATTTATTACTGGCTCTCTGTTCATTACATGGGAAGAGGTCTCCATGGTCTTTGATGGATTTATGTATGAACAATAATCTCCCTTGTCTCAAACGCACAACACGGGAATGAATCTACTGAATTATTTGACTTACTGCTTACTTTCTAACTACCGATCTTCTATTTCTGATGGCCAATTCGCAGCATTTGCACCCATGAGTGGAGCAAACAACATCGGTACAGATTACTCAACTCCCAAGTACCAGGCCTTTGACACTCGGAGATACATCTCTGACAGTGATGGTGACATTGACTGACAGAAAAGACGCTCGCTCACATTTCAGAAACTAGCATCAATGGTCTCGTTTGTTTGTGAGCAATTTTCACATGACACAGATGATAACTCAACGTGCGAACCAGCAAGGGAAATGTTGAAAATGCTCCTTCAAAGTCACCTGCATGAGTTCAGTTCAGATATCCAGAAAGAAATGTGCTTAGCGCTCTTTGTAAATTTCGGAAGCAGACTTCTCTACTCTGTTACTTTTCTACTGCGCTATCTGTGGAAGGCCGAGCTTTCTTAAAGCATGTTTTGCGAAGCAATGTAGCTTGGGATTTGTAAAGGGACCATTACTTCAAATGTGCAAGAATGGTTGTGCTGCAGATACAATCTATTTTGGGGTTTAGCAAAACGTCTTTGAACTTACTCGCTACTGCTAGTACTTGTTGGTAGTTATATTCACCGAAGCACAACAATATACAAATAAAAGTAGAATTAGCACAAAAGACTATAATCAGGTAGGTAGATCCTGCAAGCTTTCCTCTTGGACTCTTCAGGAACCGTCACTATATCTCTAAAGACTATAATCAGGAAGGCTTACATGATAAGGGGGGCTCCTTACTGCGGTCAGTGTGGGTTCGATCGAACCTCAACCTCTTGTTGCCTAATTATTTGCCTAAAAAATGGAACAAGTTGTTTGGTATGAAACAGTTGAACAATTTTACTGCATTAAAAGTTATGCATCTTTCATGTTTGAGCTAGGGCTTCTTCGTTTTCAGCAGTTTTTACAAGACTTCTGGTTGTAGTATTGAATCAAGTCTATGATTTGTTGATTCAGGTCCTACTGATAGCATGAAATCTGGCATATAAAGGTAGTTGCAGGTCCTTGTGGGGACTTTGCATTGTTCAAATAATACAAACTTAGACATCTGTGATGCTCCCTCCATTTTGAGCGTCTTATATGAAGAAGTTGTTCGCGTTTCGCGCGGTCATTAAAAATCAATATAAATACGAAACAACTCAATATAATTAACTCTTTAAAATTGAAAAAAGTAATATAAAAATTGAAGAAACATAAGATAAAAAATATAATAATGAAAATTTGCAGGATATGAGGTGGCTAATAATTATTTTTACCTGTAAAAAGAGTGGTTTTTCTTCATTAGCTTATTATGTAATAATCAATTTATCACTGTTACACCTTCATCTTGTCCATCTTAGCTCCATCTTTAGCATTTTAAGTTTAGGTAACTTAAATTTGAAAAAAAACACACACACACACACACACACACAAAACAAAAGATAAGAAACTAAACATCACATTAGAATTCAAGCAAAAAACCTTATATTATAACTAGTGTACTTGCCCACACTTCGCGCGGTTGTAAATAAAATAAATCAATATAAAGTTTAATATTGATACCATAGTTTTTATAAAAAAGTCAATTCTACAATCAAATAGCTTTTTCATGATTCTTTTAGCGTCTTATTGGTTTTGATAGAGAAAATATTTCAAGAAATAATGCAGGGTAAAATAATAGTAGATCAATATATAAGAAAAGCATAAAATTAAAATGTAATGAAAAGAGTCCCTTCGAGGACATCCGATAAAAAAAAATGAAAAGAAACAAATTAATGGTATATAAAAATCTGGGGATGTAATACTGAGATAATAACTAACCCTTTCTTCTTCATTTTTTAAAGGCCTTTTTCTTGATTAATATTTTGTTCCTTGTTAGTATGAATTGTTGACACTTATATTTCATCTTAATAAAGACTAAAAAACTAAAAAGGATAGGGAACAAAAAATATTGTAGAAAAGGAAAGGAAGTCAAGAAAAAGATGATTAATTAAATGTATTCTATCATTAATGTGATCAAATCATCAAATACCCTCGTTTCAAATACTTTCTTTCCCTTTTCTTCATTTCGTTTGTAGATTTTCATTATTTCAATCTTAAATTAATCATTCAAAACTCCTGACTCGATGAGGATTGTAATCACTGAAGTCTTAAGTAATGAACATTCCTCAAAAGTTAAAATAACGAACCTAAATCTGTCACCGGAACTTAATAAACTCCGTTGGTTAATTTGATTTTCACTTAAATTTTTTAGATTTAGCATATAGTTCCTTTAACCTTGTTTTACTATATATAGCCTCTAACGCCCTAGAAATATCTGACTGGATGCTCTATATTGTTGGCATCAAAGAAAATCGCATTTTTATGTAACATGATCTTAGTTTTTCTTGGCATGACCATGACATTTGTGGTTTGTTCTAATTCAACGAAAAATATACTCCACAAACAAACCTGAAAAATACTATTTCACGCCAAGGATCTCTGTCATACGTTATTTTGTTTGATAGATATAAGCGTTTTCATTGTCAGTCTCTTCCCAATTTTGTGGACAACCAACCCATCTAAGCAGTGTTCAATTTCTATTGAACTGTGTTTCTTGCAGTGCATTCAGAATTAGGTCCCTACTAATATTTATAGGCTTGTCGCGCGTGGCTGTGAAACTTCTGAAATTAATTACTAACGTGAAACCTTGATGTTGATGCTAATGCCAATGAGATTAAATTGAGCAAGGGACGTGGGTTGAGATTTAATAGGGAAGAAACGTGGGAATGAGCAATTACTCAATTTAAACAATGCTAATGAGAACAATTAATTTAATGACAAGGGATGTGGGTTGAGACTTAATAGGGGGAAACGTAGGACTGAACAATTACTCGATTTAAACAGCATAAAAAGTGGAAAAAATAGGGAAAATACCAAAATTATGAGAAAAAAGATAAATGTCAATGGAGGCTATAGAGAGGTGCCACATAAGATTGTCTATGCCTAGCTTTATATTATATATGGATTTGTTAGAGAAGATATATTACCCTTAATTCGTTCAATTTTTTTTTTTTCGTGGCTTTGTTGAAAGTAAATTATGCATAGAAATTACATGGATAATAAACTATGGACAGTGGAGATTTTTTAGTTTTCTCATAATTCAACTCAAGTAGAAATAAGATTGAAAAGGAGGAGGAAAATAAATAAAAATAATGAATCCATATCGAGGACTCAAGAGGAAAGAGATATTGAATTCTTTTCCAACAAACCACTGCAAATTCACTCTCTCCCTCTCTCTATCTCTTCTTTGAGTCTTATTCCTTTCTACTTCCTTTTTCTCTAGCATCAATAAAGAAAAGCGCACAATCAAATAAAACTAAAGTTTTTTTTTTTACTTACTAAGTGCAAAAATAATACAATTTCCATTAAAGAAGATAATATGAGAGAAGGAAAAAGAGGCATCAGAAGATTCTCATAAGTTTTTGGGAGTAAAAATTAAAATATTACACTGAGCACTTTTATATAAAAGTAGCAATATGAAGAATCCATGTTGATGGATGTTTCTTGATGAAATCAGTAAGGCAAGTTACCTTTACCCCTCCAAAATATAAAACCATAGTTTATAGTTCACATTTCACAGACAAACATGTCTTTTATTAATATATTTCTTTTGAAAAGTGTATAAGGGGCAGCCCGGTGCACTAAGCTCCCGCTATGCGCGGGGTTCGGGGAAGAGCCGGACCACAAGAATCCATTGTGCGCAGCCTTACCTTGCATTTCTGCAAGAGGCATATAAAAGAAAATAGACATTCTCACCACCAATTTTGGAAACAGGCAGCGTACGTAATATCAAATCATTGGGCGTTGTACTGATCTTCTTCAGGCATTTGCACTTAAAGCATTATAAGCATAGACTGTGCCACAGTAAAATATGGATAATGTGCATTTCCCTCACAAATGCCTTCTTAGAACATGCATCAGAGAGAATGATTAAATAAAATGACACCATAAAGAAATGGTGCAGCCTAGATGTAACATTTGATGATACGAAGGGGAAAAAAATTCCTAATCATTCTTATCAAAGGGGAAAATTACCTCTATTGGCAGGTATGTCACAAATAGTTACCTTTTCTTTAATCAAGGCATCATATATAGTAGGCTAAAGCTTCAA
Organism: Lycium ferocissimum; assembly: GCF_029784015.1. Classification (NCBI taxonomy): domain Eukaryota; kingdom Viridiplantae; phylum Streptophyta; class Magnoliopsida; order Solanales; family Solanaceae; genus Lycium; species Lycium ferocissimum. The sequence goes on along the minus strand of NC_081342.1, from coordinate 13,951,007 downwards.
ACTGTTTGGTTCCTTTGACAGTTTTTAAACCAACTATGACAGGGTTGATGCATATCTGCTTCTTGCATATCCACCAGTTACGCTCTTGACATGTTCCGGAGAAAGTTCAGTCACCTATATTTTAGAAAATAATATAAAAGCAGTTTTAGTACATCAAAACTGATAAAGAAGAAAGCAAAATCATTGTGCCAAACGACATAAAATGAAGATTATTTAACTCATATAGCTGCCCATTTAAGACCAAAACTGAAAATAGCCTTATTCTTTTTATTTTACCCGATCTTTAATTTTAAAAGGTGTGACTTTCTTTTTTTAGCCTAATTCATTTGATCTATTCATTCACAAAATCCAAACCTAATATTGCGCATGGCCTAAAACCAGACCAGCTTTATCTTCTTCTTCTCTTTCTTTTTAATTTTTTTTCCTTAGATTTGTCTCTTCATGGTGAAGGAATTGCCATTCTAATCATTGAAAGTTGTTTGTTTGTGCATAAAACGTGATTCAAATCCTGAGTGGATGAAGTGTGCAGAGAAATTTCAGAAGCAAAAAAAAAAAAAAAAAAAAAAACTCATTGTTAGAGTCCTCTGGAATTGTGAATAAAACAAGGGGGTCTTTTCAAAATTGGAGTTGGCTGATCAAATATGGTTTGTTAGAAGTAGTGCTTGAATGTTGTGGTTAAAGTTTTGGAGTAATTAGAACCGATTCAATATGGATTGGAACTGAAAATCAATGGAAAAGTTAAGTAGAAGATGAACCAGGCAAAACCTTGATCGGTCATATAATAATCAATGTATAACTAATGTATAAAGACTATATAATAAGTGTATAATCCACATATACACTACACACACATATGAATTATACACGAATTTACACTGATATATATGAACTATACACAGATTGACACTGATTATACATCAAATATACACTGCATACTCAATGTATAATGTGCAGTAATTTGTGAAATACACTCTGTAATATTTATATACAGTGGATATACATCAAAGATATTAAATGATAGAAAAGTTGGGTTCAAACAGTGGTTTTGGTGATTTGTGCAGAGAATTGTTTTATGAAAGAACTCCATTATTGTGATCCTTTGAAGAAGAAGAAGAAGAAGAAGAAGAAGAAGAAAGCAAATTATAGAAAAACTTAAGATCAGTGAATTTTGGGATTTAGAAAGTGATTTTCAAAAGAAGAAACAAGGTCTGCATTGTAGGGTTATTCAAAGAAATTAAATAAAAAAACGGCTAATAATAGTAAAGGTGGCAAGCCGGATGGTTACTCCGGTAACTATCCCTTTTAATAATAACAACACTAATCCAACGTTTGTTTGCAGGCCCACACTCGAAGTACAAACCTATTGGCCCAATAAGACACTAAGCAAATTGAGGACCAAACTGCATCGGCCCAGCAGCCTTTGTCAATATTAGTCCACTCAAGAAAGTCATGGCCCAAAGTTTGTATTGCAAACCTTACCGCTTGAATTCAATGATGCAAGGAAGGATCAACAGAGCATGTATCAAAAAGGAAAAACAACTGTCGTCGCCCACAAAGGAAACAGAATATTCCATCCAGTACCAACGAGACACAAGAAAAGGAAACAAGATCAAAGTCTAAGTACCACCAGCTTTTCAGTTAAATTCCTACTAAGGAAAGCCGCGATTGGACAATTATCAAAAGAAAGCCGAGATTGGACAATCTTCAATCAAAATTTGACCGAACAAGATAGCAAGTCACACGGCCAAGTTTAGAGCAACAGAGAAAGGGAAAGATTTCCAGTCAAGGACGCTACGCCTAAAGAGAAGGGAAAGCTGAGATTTAACAGATCAAATCAAGGGTCGTGTCAACCCTTGATGGAGGGACAAAATCCCTTGGATTACCTTAGAGCGAGCCTCAGAAGATCAATCAAAGGAACGATTGATCTTCCCTGATTCTATCAAGAAGCTGCCAAACAATGAAGACCTCGTCCAACCTCAACTATAAATAGAAGACCCTCAAGACCTGTAAGAGAGTACAACTTTACTTGAGCAAATTCATTCACACTTTCATCTTACAAAAAGCACTGTAGTCCTAGTAGACTCCAGTGTTAGGAAAAAGAAAAAGTAGGGATAGATACATAGCTATACAGGTCAAGGTTGTAACCAAGAAAATCTAGAAATTGCCAGATACAAGCTGACGGTTCGTTAAGAACCAAACACTGTAACGACAATCATTCAAGGCTCTAAGGAAACCCTTGTAACCCAAAGGGACTGGAATAGGCACCACACCGATGATCCGAACCAGTATAAAATTACTTGTGTCAATTACTTTTCTATAGTTCATTTATATTCAGAATTATACTAACTCTCTTTTTAGGCTTGCAGGGAAGTCGACTGTGTGATACAACAAGTCAACTTACTAACTCTAAAAAGAGATAATTTTATAATTCAACCTCCCCTTCCCCCTGATAATTTTATAATTCACCCCCTCTCCTTTCTTGTGTTTCAGTTTTTAAGGGACTACCCAAATCAGCTACTTCCATGACAGACTCATAAAGTAAGGATCTAATGGAACAGACCTTAAAACTGATTTTCTTACGTCCAATAGAATTCAACATAAGCCTCTGGTGATGGGTGTCATCATTGTTATTAACAGATAGACTAAGATGTGCCTTTACAAATTGAGGGCTAGAGATTAAAGAAAGCCAAGATTTTGAAACACACCTGAATTCCAAGAGGGATTTCACCGGAAGCCTTAGGAGGATTTTAGTGATGAGTTCAGATAGGTTCAAGATTGAGCATTTGGGTTTGGGTGTTGATGGGAGTCTTCATCTTCCTTGAATTCCATTTTAAATTCAAGAAATTGAGAGAAGACTGCAAATTTAGAAATGAGAGCTAGAGGACGAACATGTGCTTTAGATTTTGTACTGTCTGCTGAATTAAGAATACCAACTAATTGTCTATTATTTTAATACCCTCATCTTTTCGCATAATTACCTTCATATCCTAACCTTTAAATGACCTGATGGACCACCGTTCTCTTTTGTCACATCTTTGAATGCATCGCTCAGTCCCAACCCTAAGCCATCATTTGCAATACAAGGTTGCCCTTGATTAGAGGTGTCAATATGGGCTCACTACTAAAAAACTGGCAAAATTCGACGGACAAAAAATCGACGGACTGCGTCACTTTGAAAAACCGATGGAAAACCGACTCCGTGCGTCGGTTTTGTGTATTTCTAATGTTTTTTTATTTTTTTAATTAAAAAACCGACGGACAACGTCGGTTTTTTCCGCAAAATTTTGAAATTATAAATCCGCAAAACAAAACCGACGTCCCACTCGGTTTTATTAAAATAAAATTAATAATAATTAATATAAAACCGACGGACGACGTCGGTTTTATTTTTAAAAATATTTTAAATAATATGCCATTCAATTTTTTTGTTTTTTAAAATAATAAACAATTTTTTTTTTAGGAAACCGACGGACAGGGTCGGTTTCCTCTTTTTTTTTTTTAATTTTTGGGTCAAATCTGGTCAAACGTGCGGGAAAAACCGACGGACAGGGTCGGTTTTATCCGTCGGTTTTCTTTAAATTCATAGCGAGACGGTTTCATACTCATTTTTGCTCCCTCTTCCAAATTAAAACCCCCATTCCCCCAAACCCGACCCGCCGCCCCCCTCCCCGCCGCCAGCGCCGCCGCACATTTTTCCGCCGCCCAGCGCCGCTGCCTGGGCAGCCCGTTCCCGCCTACCGCAAACCCATTTTGAAGTTAATAAATTGAGGTTAGTTTCTCTTAAATTAGGGCATTTAAAATTCTTTTAATTTTAGTTTTATTTGTAGATTTTAGGCCTAATGCTAGTCTATTTAGCTTTGTTAAACATCATTTGCAATGTTATTAATGTTGAATTTGTGAAAAAAATGTAAACTTTATTTGACTAATTTAGTTGTCATTTTTTTTTTGCTTGAGATTGTGCTATATTTCATGTTCTTTGTCAATGTATTTGTGTTAGCTTAGTTATCATTCTTTGTAATATTATTGATGTTGAATATGTGCAAACATGTATACTTTAATTATTTGACTAGTCTTTTTTTTTTTTTTTGGATTGTGCTTTTTGTTAGAATTCCATAAGTTATAGAATTGTTATTGATCATTCTAAAGTTAAAATTGGTTGGAATTGTACTTTTCAAAGTTAGAATTGTTAAGTTATAGTATTTCTATAACATCAATACTAAAATGTAGATTTTATTTCTCTAGATTTACTTTTCAATTTTTAGAATTGGTTGGAATTGTGCTTTTTAAAGTTAGAATTATTAAGTTATGTTAGACTTATTAAGTTATAATATTTCTATAACCTCAAAACTAATATGTAGACTTTATTTGACTAGATTTACTTTTTAATTTTTAGAATTAAAGTTAGAATCCATAAGTTATTAAGTTAGAATTGTTATTGAGAATTCAAAGTTAGAATTGGTTGAGATTGTGTTTTTCAAAGTTAGAATTGTTAAGTTATAGTATTTCTATAACCTCAATACTAAAATGTAGATTTTATTTCTCTAGATTTACTTTTCAATTTTCGAATTGATTGGAATTGTGCTTTTTAAAGTTAGAATTATTAAGTTATGTTAGAATTATTAAGTTATAATATTTCTATAACCTCAAAACTAATATGTAGACTTTATTTGACTAGATTTACTTTTTAATTTTTAGAATTAAAGTTAGAATCCATAAGTTATTAAGTTAGAATTGTTATTGAGAATTCAAAGTTAGAATTGGTTGAGATTGTGTTTTCAAAGTTAGAATTGTTAAGTTATAGTATTTCTATAACCTCAATACTAAAATGTAGATTTTATTTCTCTAGATTTACTTTTCAATTTTCTAATTGATTGGAATTGTGCTTTTTAAAGTTAGAATTATTAAGTTATGTTAGAATTATTAAGTTATAATATTTCTATAACCTCAAAACTAATATGTAGACTTTATTTGACTAGATTTACTTTTTAATTTTTTAGAATTAAAGTTAGAATCCATAAGTTATTAAGTTAGAATTGTTATTGAGAATTCAAAGTTAGAATTGGTTGAGATTGTGCTTTTCAAAGTTAGAATTGTTAAGTTATAGTATTTCTATAACCTCAATACTAAAATGTAGATTTTATTTCTCTAGATTTACTTTTTAATTTTTAGAATTGGTTGGAATTGTGCTTTTCAAAGTTAGAATTATTAAGTTATGTTAGAATTATTAAGTTATAATATTTCTATAACCTCAAAACTAAAATGTAGACTTTATTTGACTAGATTTACTTTTTAATTTTTAGAATTAAAGTTAGAATCCATAAGTTATTAAAGTTAGAATTGTTATTGAGAATTCAAAGTTAGAATTGGTTGGGATTGTGTTTTTCAAAGTTAGAATTGTTAAGTTATAGTATTTCTATAACCTCAATACTAAAATGTAGATTTTATTTCTCTAAATTTACTTTTCAATTTTTAGAATTGATTTGAATTGTGCTTTTCAAAGTTAGAATTATTAAGTTATGTTAGAATTATTAAGTTATAATATTTTTATAACCTCAAAACTAAAATGTAGACTTTATTTGACTAGATTTACTTTTCAATTTTTAGAATTAAAGTTAGAATCCATAAGTTATTAAAGTTAGAATTGTTATTGAGAATTCAAAGTTAGATTTGGTTGGAATTGTGTTTTTCAAAGTTAGAATTGTCAAGTTATAGTATTTCTATAACCTCAATACTAAAATGTAGATTTTATTTCTCTAGATTTACTTTTCAATTTTTAGAATTGGTTGGAATTGTGCTTTTCAAAGTTAGAATTATTAAGTTATGTTAGAATTATTAAGTTAAAACTAGTTAATGGTACTTTTGGTTGGACATTTAAATATTTCTGAACTTTGAAGGTCTATTTAGATCGTATTTGATGTGTTTAGATAGTGTTTGATGTGTTTTACTATTACTTAGGGTGATTTTATGTGTTGTAGCTCTTTTAGAATTGATTTGAAGCATTTTAATGCTAGTTTTGAGTCGCTTTTTTGGTACCGATTTCGTGCGCAGTGTGGTAAAATGCAGAATTGAATGCCGGAAATTTTCCAGAAAACCGACGCGTCGCCGTCGGTTTTACGGAAATTAATTTTGAAATTTTCCGTAAAAATCGACTCAGTCCGTCGGTTTTCTGGAAAATAATTCTCAAATTTTATAAAAAAAACCGACGTACTGTGTCGATTTTGTATTTAAAATAAAAAAAATTTAATAAAAAACCGACGTCGTGCGTCGGTTTTTCCATAAAATATTTTTTTTTATATAACATAATAAATCGTAAATTAAAAAAAGCGACTCGTCTCGGTTTTTTTAATTTTTTTAATTATTGTATAAAATCCGACGGACCACGTAACCGACGCGATGTCGGAAAAAAAAAAACCGACGTGGTCCGTCGGTTTTCAAAAAGCGAGGCTATGTAAACCGACGGACCGTAAAAGGGTCGGTTTCCGTCGATTTCATTGAAAAAAACCGACGCAGTCCGTTTTCGTCGTCGGTTTTTCCCGTTTTTTAGTAGTGGTGGCCGGTACCCCAACCTGACTCCAACTAAAAGTGCAAAGAATTAAATGGGCTAGAACGGGTTAGCCCTTTTAATTGAAGGGCTTGCAAAAAGGCTGCCTAACCCAGCCCTAAGCGGGCCACGGGTTAGACGGCCACTTTTTAAGTTTTTTTAAATTCCGAAATAACATTTTCTAAGTAATTTTTGGTACAATTTGAACATGAAACTTTTGCAATATGAAATAGAATCTTCTACCACACCATTCTTGCGCAAATTCGATCATAGAAGAAAAAAATTTAAGAGAACAAATTCCGAGCGAACCTCATGGCTTGCTTGTCAACATGGGCATCAAAACAATATATCTATATGATGCAATTTAAATGAATCATGAAAATATAATTTGCGGAATAAAGTCTTGAAATTATCTCATAGCATGAAAATTCATGAAAACGTAATAGTCTGCAAACATGAAAGCATAACTGACTTTGTGAACTAATATCTGTCTATGAAACCTCTAAAACATGTCTGAATACTAACTACCAGGACATGGCCCTGGACTACCATAAACTGCATACTAATATAGACTCCATGTTGAACCCCGAGAGGAGTGGGGCTCACCAATAAGCTGATAACTGAGGTGATCCTACTGCGCAGGCGTATGCTCCTGAAAATCGGTATCTGCACCGTGAAGTGCAGGCCCCGGGCAAAAGGGACGTTAGTACATGGTGAATAGTACTAGTATGTAAAACTTGCTGAAATGAAGAACATGGCACAACATAGGTATAGGACATGAACTGAAACTGAATGTAACTTGAACATGAGCATGAAACGTGAGTAAAGTCTGAAAACAGTAAATCAATGAAAATACATGTATATAAAACTTCTTGTAACGTGGGGAATGCTATAGTGTAACCGACAACATGATGGTACTTGCGTCCTACCAGGAGAACACTCACACCTTGCCGGGGATATGAGATTTAAGTAATAATAAGCATGTAAGGATCCAAAATGCATAAATGAAGGTGTTGCCTCCTTGCCGACAACCCTTATCCTACGGTGGCGACGTAGTTTCGGGCTATCCGAGCCTTCTCGGTTAACTAAGCAATCCCAAAAACATGAACATGATATAGTTGGCTAAGAAGCCCATGATTTTCGTGAAATAACTTGTAAATAACTTGTAATCATGAATTTCACGAAATAACTTGTAACATGGTTTCATGAAATATCTTGTAATATGGTTTCATGAGATAACTTGTCGTAGTCTTGCAAACATGTTCTTGATTCATGAGTAATAACAATAGTTCATAATTATATATATAATTGACTTGAAAACATGCTTGTAACTTGCTACATAAAATCATAAAATTTCATATAAACATAATGAGAACACATGAGGAAGAATTCATGATTCATGGATTAAGCTAGGGTTCCTAATAACCGTAATGGAAGATTAGGAATACAATAACGAATATAGATACAAAATTCATGTACATAAATACATAACTATGGGCTACCAATATGTTGGGTTTAATGCCCTAGGGTTTGAACTTCATGGATATCAAGAAACGGAGCATGGGGAAGAACGTAGAGATTCCCACATGTGGATGGAAGTTCTACATACCTTAGTCGCTCCAAAACTTGAATTAAAGACTTGAGCTTTGAAGAGGATTTCCAAAATCTTGAATTCTTGAACCTTGAGATGGGTTTTCTTGAAAACCCTAGTTTTAGGAATGATGATTTCTTGTTTAGATCATTAGAGTATATGTTAGAATTGAGTTGGAATAATTAGAGTAGGCTTACCTTGGTGTTCTTGATGATGGGAGAGGGTAGGAGGTCGTTCTAGGGCTTGAAGGAATGAAAAATAATGATTTGAACTGATATGGACGAATATATACTGTTCGGAAAATTGCAGTTTACGTCCATATTACAAGATATCTTGGCCGTATTTTGAAATACGGGCCGTATTTTGAAATACGGTCCGTATTCCGAATGGACTACACTTGCGTCTCTTCAAAAATGGCCATAACTCTTTGCACGGATGTCCGTTTGACCCCCATAATATACCGTTGGAAAGGTATTTCAAAGCTCTACAACTTTCATCAAGGAAGTTTTCCCAAATTCCAAATACGTTTTGAAATACGGGTGTATTTTGAAATACGGTCCGTATTTAACAATGTAACATCAAATGTCAAATTCCGGAATGCTCAAATCCTTGGTACCGGTTTACGTTTTGAAATACGGGCCTATGGCATACGGTCCGTATTTAACAATGTACTCCAAATGGTTTACGTTCGCCTTGGTAACGGTTTACGACTTGATTTACGACCCGTAACCGAAATACGATCACTTTTCATGGGCGTAAACCCCCATCTTACAACCGAACAGGGAAATTCAATTCTCACATCCTTTATCTACTTCTCTAAGTCTAGGATCATGGTCAAAGCTTAGGTTAAAGATACGAGGTGTTACAATATCTCCCCCTTAGGATCATTCGTCCTCGAATGATGGGTCATGGTTAAGAATATGGCTGGGCATGGCTTGAATACACGAATGTGAAGAAAACATGACATGAAACATGAGACATGAAATGATGTGATTACATGAAAACATGGATACTCGGCATGAGACATGAAACATGAGCGGATATACATGACATGAGCGTGAAACATGAGACATAACATGACATGGACTATGGAAAGTTACCTTGAGAGTTCTCTGCTTGTTGTTCAAACAAAAATGGGTACTTGGATTTCATATCCTCCTCGGCTTCCCATGTAGCTTCCTCAACTTTCTGACTCCTCCACAGGACTTTCACTGAGGCTACTTCCTTAGTTCTCAACTTGCGAACCTGACGGTCAAGAATGGCTACGGGGATCTCCTCATAAGTCAAACCATCCTTAACTGTTATAGTATCAACAGGAACAACCAACGACGGGTCCCCTACACACTTCCTCAACATGGACACATGAAACACGGGATGTACAGCAGCCAAATCTTGTGGCAACTCAAGTTCATAGGCTACTAGACCGACCTTTCGCAGAATTCTATAAGGTCCAATATATCTGGGACTGAGCTTCCCTTTCTTGCCAAATCTCATAACACCTTTCATGGGTGAGACTTTAAGGAACACCCAATCATCGACTGAAAATTCTAAGTCCCTTCGCCTCACATCCGTATAAGACTTCGGCGACTACGAGCCGTTTTCAAACGCTCTCCGTATTAACTTGACTTTCTCCATAGCTTGATAAACCAAATCTGGTCCTAACAACTCGCTTCACCAACTTCGAACCAACCAATTGGTGATCTACACCTTCGCCCATACGAGCTTCAAACGGTGCCATCCCAATGCTAGCATGATAACTGTTATTATAGGAAAACTCGATGAGAGGCAAGTGATCATCCCAATTACCTTTGAAATCCAAGACGCATGCTCTCAACATATCCTCAAGGGTCTGAATAGTACGCTCTGCCTGGCCATCTCTTGCGGATGAAAAGCATGCCGAGGTTCACCTTGGTACCCAATCCTTTCTGAAAGGATTTCCGAAATTCGCCGTGAACTGAGCACCACGATCTGAAATAATGGACACTGGGGTCCCATGCAATCTGACAATTTCATTAACATACAGCTTGGCATAATCTTCTGCTGAATCTGTGGTCTTGACTGGCAAAAAGTGCGCCGACTTAGTAAGCCTGTCAACGATCACCCAAATAGAGTCATGTCTTCTGGTTGAACGAGGTAGACCTGATACAAAGTCCATATTGATCATTTCCCATTTCCAGACAGGAATATCAATATTCTGAGCCAAGCCACCAGGCCTCTGGTGTTCGGCTTTCACTTGCTGACAATTCGGACACTTAGCTACAAAATCTGCCACATTCTTCTTCATATCATTCCACCAATAAATCTCCTTAAGATCATGATACATCTTAGTGGAACCTGGGTGAATGGAATACCTGGAATTGTGAGCTTCTGACATGATTCGCTCTCTGAGCCCATCTACATCTGGAACACACAATCTACCTCGGTACCTCAAGGTACCATCATCTCCCCCTTGTTCGAAAGTCGTCGTCTTATGCTTGTGAATCCCCTCTTTCAGCTGCAACAAGTAGGGATCATTAAACTGTTTCTCCTTGACTTCAACGACTAAAGAGGAAAGAGCCCTATTCTGAACAACCACACCACCATCCTCGAGTCCAAAAGTCGAACTCCAAGATTGGCCAAACGGTGAACTTCCTTTGTCATAACTCTCTTATCTACGTCCACGTGGGCTAAACTTCCCATGGAACGCCGACTAAGAGCATCAGCTACAACATTCGCTTTCCCCGGATGGTAAAGAATATCCACATCGTAATCCTTAAGCAATTCGAGCCATCTCCTTTGCCTAAGATTCAGCTCCCTTTGCTTGAAGATATACTGCAGGCTTTTATGATCTGTGAAAATATCAACATGCACTCCATACAAATAATGACGCCATATCTTAAGTGCAAAAACTACAGCTGCCAACTCTAGGTCATGAGTCGGATAATTCTTTTCGTGAACCTTGAGCTGACGAGATGCATAAGCTACAACCTTACCATGCTGCATTAAGACACATCCGAGACCAACTCCCGAAGCATCACAATAAACCACGAACCCTTCGGTTCCCTCTGGTAGAGTCAAAACTGGCGCAGAAGTCAATCTCGTTTTCAATTCCTCGAAACTGCGCTCACAGGCATCTGACCACTGAAATTTAACTTCCTTCTTCATCAGCTTGGTCAATGGTGCTGAAATAGACGAAAACCCCTCTACGAAACGTCGGTAATAGCTGCTAGACCCAAGAAACTGCGGATATCCGAAACTGATGTGGGTCTGGGCCAATTCTTAACGGCCTCAATCTTCTGAGAGTCAACTTTGAACACCCTCACCAGAAATCACATGACCTAAGAAGGCTACTGACTTGAGCCAAAATTCACACTTAGAGAATTTTGCATACAACTTGCGGTCCTTGAGAATCTGAAGAACTATACGAAGGTGTTCTGCATGCTCGGCCTCACTACGGGAGTAAATGAGGATATCATCTATGAAGACAATGACAAAGAGGTCGAGATATGGCTTGAAGACTCTATTCATGAGGTCCATAAATGCTGCTGGGGCATTGGTCAAACCGAAGGACATGACACAGAATTTGAAATGACTATATTTGGTTCTAAAGGCTATCTTAGGAATATCTTGTCCCCTAACCTTAAGCCGATGGTAACTTTGACCGGAGATCTATCTTGGAGTAACATTGGGCACCACCGAAGCTGATCAAATAAGTCATCTATTCGTGGAAGAGGGTATTTGTTCTTGATCGTGACTTTATTGAGCTGGCGATAGTCAATGCACATACGCAAAGAACCATCTTTCTTGCGCACAAAAAGGACTGGGGCACCCCATGGAGAGACACTGGGTCGGATAAAACCCTTGTCTAGAAGATCTTTGAGTTGAGCCTTAAGCTCTCGTAATTCGGCTGGAGCCATCCTATAAGGTGGAATAGATATAGGTTTCGTACCTGGGAGTAGGTCAATTGCGAAATCAATTTCCCTATCAGGAGGGATTCCGGGAAGATCCTCGGGAAAGACTTCACGGAAACTCATTAACAACAGAGACTGATCGAAGAGTTGGGGTCTGGGAAGCTGAATCCCTAACCCGAACGAGATGATAGATATAACCCTTAGACACTATTTTTCTTGCCTTGAGGAAAGAAACAAACCTACCCTTAGGACTTACTGAATCACCCTTCCACTCTAAGATTGGCTCATTAGGAAACTTGAAATTTACAGCTTTGGTTCTACAATCAACTGACGCATAACATGAATATAACCAGCCCATGATTACATCAAAATCTACCATTTCTAACTCACATAGGTCAGCTGGAACAACATGGTGATAGACTCTGACGGGACAGCCCTTATAGACACGTCGGGCTATGACTGACTCACCAACTGGAGTTGACACTTCAAAAGGTTCCTTTAGCTTTTCAGGTTCAATACCAAATTTCCTAGCAACATAAGGGGTGACATAGGATAGGGTGGATCCAGGGGTCCATGAGAGCATAAACATCGAAACGAAAACGGTGAGTATACCCGTGACAACATCGGTACGAGCATCGATATCCCGACGCCGGTCAAAGCATACAAACGGTTTGGGCCACCGCTTGTGTTGCCGGATCTAGGCTGTGCACACGTCTGCCGAGTTTGGTTATTATGAGGAACCGACGAATTTATTGACCGAGTCCGATTACCTCCTGTGCCCTGTCTGATTGAAGAGCAATTTCGGCCGAACATGGCCCGTGGCCACACCCATAGCAAATATTCGATCCAGAGCGGCACTCCCCAGGATGCCTCTTCCCACACTTAGCACAAATCGGATTGGTGAAGTTACTCTGAGTCACACTGGCCTGAGACTGGGAGCCTGACGACCTGAAATTCTGCTGACGGTTATCTTTCCTGAACTTGGAAACTGGAGCACTTGCTGTGGACGGAGCAGGTCCTGCTGACCTGTTCTTAAAGAATTTCCTGTTTCCGTTCCCGCTGAACTGTCCGGTAGACTTGACCCTCTTGTTGAACTCCTTGTCTTTCTCTTTCTGCAAGGCTTCCTCCTCCTTTAGCCTTGTCTCATTGCCCTGTACGAAAGCAACCATCTTGGAGATGGTCATTCCCCCATTCTGTGCAGCAATGTTGGCCCCATCATACAAATGGGAATCAAGTCCTCCAACAAACCTCCTCACTCTCGCCCTCATATCCGGTACCATATGTGGAGCATGCTTAGCCAGACTGACAAATTCCAAATAGTAGTCCTGAACCGACCTGCCATTCTGCTTAAGCTTCAGGAATTGCTCAGCCTTAGCTTCCCTGACCTCTACTGGCATGAAGTGGTCTAGGAATGCACTTGCAAACTCATCCCATGTAGCATCGGGTGCATCCTCACCTCGGGACAATTCCCAAGATTCATACCATGTGTTAGCAATGCTCTGCAGGTGATGAGCTCCAAAAGTAGCCGCTTCAGTTTCTGTAACTGTCATAATCCTGAAAATTTTCTGAAGAGCATCAATGTAGTCCTGAGGGTCTTCGTCTTTCTTTGTCCCCGTGAAGACGGGGGATTCATTCTGAGGAAATCCTTAGTCTTAGAAGACTCTCCATTATTTCCTGAACTTGACCCAGATTCCTGACGTTGGGCCTGAGCTGCTACCAGTTGTGTGAGCATATTGATAGCATTCCTAACATCCCCATCCGAATCAGTAGGAGGTGTAACAGTAGGAGCGGTTGGGGCTGCTGTCTGAGTCGGAACGGTCTCTTCGCGAGTTGCTTCCGCAGTAGCCCCTTGGCTAGTGGCTGTAGCCTTTCTGGTGTATTTCCTTTTCGCAGGCATTTTCTGAAAATACGTACACGCACGAATTAGAAAGACATCCTAAAAGTACTGCTCTAACTGCACGATCTAGAATATGAAAGAAGTGAGACAATCCTGAATGTCTTGGTGGTCAACTATTTATATGTATGGGGCCCTCACACATATAAAAGTGACCCCACTGGACACGGTTTCATAGACTCCCTAAAGACACTTGAACCTAGGCTCTGATACCAAGCTTTGTCACGCCCCGAACCATGGCACAGGCGTAACACGGCACTCGGGCCTTGCTTGCGTGTGTCCGAGCGAACCTCATGGCTTGCTTGTCAACATGGGCATCAAAACAATATAATCTATATGATGCAATTTAAATGAATCATGAAAATATAATTTGCGGAATAAAGTCTTGAAATTATCTCATAGCATGAAAATTCATGAAAACGTAATAGTCTGCAAACATGAAAGCATAACTGACTCTGTGAACTAATATCTGTCTATGAAACCTCTAAAACATGTCTGAATACTAACTACCAGGACATGGCCCTGGACTACCATAAACTGAATACTAATACAGACTCCATGTTGAACCCCGAGAGGAGTGGGGCTCACCAATAAGGCGATAACGAGGTGATCCTCTTTGCGCGGTGTATGCTCTCGAAAATCGGTATCCGCACCGTGAAGTGCGGGCCCGGCAAAAGGGACGTTAGTACATGGTGAATAGTACTAGTATGTAAAACCTGCTGAAATGAAGAACATGGCACAACATAGGTATAGGACATGAACTGAAACTGAATGTAACTTGAACATGAGCATGAAACGTGAGTAAAGTCTGAAAACAGTAAATCAATGGAAATACATGTATATAAAACTTCTTGTAACGTGGGGAATGCTATAGTATAACCGACAACATGATCTGGTACTTGCGTCCTACCAGCAGAACACTCACACCTTGCCAGGGATATGAGATTTAAGTAATAATAAGCATGTAAGGATCCAAAGCCGCATAATGAAGGTGTTGCCTCCTGCGACAACCCTTATCCTACGGTGGCGACGTAGTTTCGGGCTATCGAGCCTTCTCGGTTAACTAAGCAATCCCAAAAACATGAACATGATATAGTTGGCTAAGAAGCCCATGATTTTCGTGAAATAACTTGTAATCATGATTTCACGAAATAACTTGTAACATGGTTTCATGAAATATCTTGTAATATGGTTTCATAGATAACTTGTCATAGTCTTGCAAACATGTTCTTGATTCATGAGTAATAACAATAGTTCATAATTATATATATAATTGACTTGAAAACATGCTTGTAACTTGCTACATAAAATCATAAAATTTCATATAAACATAATGAGAACACATGAGGAAGAATTCATGATTCATGGATTAAGCTAGGGTTCCTAATAACCGTAATGGAAGATTAGGAATACAATAACGAATATAGATACAAAATTCATGTACATAAATACATAACTATGGGCTACCAATATGTTGGGTTTAATGCCCTAGGGTTTGAACTTCATGGATATCAAGAAACGGAGCATGGGGAAGAACGTAGAGATTCCCACATGTGGATGGAAGTTCTACATACCTTAGTCGCTCCAAAACTTGAATTAAAGACTTGAGCTTTGAAGAGGATTTCCAAAATCTTGAATTCTTGAACCTTGAGATGGGTTTTCTTGAAAACCCTAGTTTTAGGAATGATGATTTCTTGCTTAGATTATTAGAGTATATGTTAGAATTGACTTGGAATAATTAGAGTAGGCTTACCTTGGTGTTCTTGATGATGGAAGAGGGTAGGAGGTCGTTCTAGGGCTTGAAGGAATGAAAAATAATGATTTGAACTGATATGGACGAATATATAGTGTTCTGAAAAATTGCAGTTTACGTCCAGCACAGTACTGGCCGTATTTTGAAATACTGGCCGTATTTTGAAATACGGTCCGTATTCCGAAAGGACTACACTGCGTCTCTTCAGTAAAATGGCCATAACTCTTTGCACAGATGTCCGTTTGACCCCCATAATATACCGTTGGAAAGGTATTTCAAAGCTCTACAACTTTCATCAAGGAAGTTTTCCCAAATTCCAAATATGTTTTGAAATACGGGCCATATTTTGAAATACGGTCCGTATTTAACAATGTAACATCCAAATGTCAAATTCCAGAATGCTCAGAAATCCTTGATACCAGTTTACGTTTTGAAATACGGGCCGTATACTGAAATACGGTCCGTATTTAACAATGTAACGTCCAAATGCCAAATTCCGGATGTTCGAAATCCTTGGTAACGGTTTACGACTTGATTTACGACCCGTAAACCGAAATACGGTCCTCGTAAAACCCCCATCTTACAACCGAACGGGGAAATTCAATTCTCACATCCTTTATCTACTTCTCTAAGTCTAGGATCATGGTCAAAGCTTAGGATCCATCTGGGTTCGAAGCTATTTCTGAGGAGTGTGCTGTATTTCTTCATATTTTGTGGTTATTACTCTGTTCTCTCTTTGTCTAATCCATCAGATTTATATTACTAATTGCAGAGTCAAGATAACTATGACTACATGGCATACTTGCTTAATCTAAAAAGCTTGTTGCCAATGGACTTTAGTGAGTATCTGTTAGTTTTTCAATTCTTTTAGGTAGTTTTTTGTTGGATTTTCTACATGCATGTCAGTAAGTTTGTCTGTTTTGCTCTCACGCATATTTTTTCTCTCACAATCCATCAATTTTACTTGCATTGCCATAGTAGTCATGAGCTGTTTTTTTTTCTTTTCTTCAAAATTATTTTTATGTTGAACTGAATACTTTTGTTGCTAAATCTGATGTTTTCTTTTTATTGACGAATTTGATCTGATTTGTTTCAGAAGATTAATCTGGGTTGAATTTTTTTCGAGAAATATTAATTCTTATGAACCGATTTGCTTGAAACATAATTGTTTCTCAAATGAATTCTCCATTTAGCTGAATTTTTTATCAGTAAATCATTGTTCCTTTTAAAAGGTGAATATATGTTTGTGCACTTGAAGGTGAATTATTTTGAGGAAACCTTGATTCTACTGAACAATGAAGTTGTGAATTTCTGTTGGAATCTTAATCTACTTGACATGATATTGATGAACCTAAGGTGTTTGATGACATGTCTGAAACATTATTAAGAAATGTTTTGGTACATAAGTGAATTTTTGTCACTAATGATTTCACTATCTATTACGACAAATGATATCGAATTACAAAAGAAATCATATCTTTTGTTTCGGTTAGAAAATTGCTATTTGATCCTTATAAAAAAAAATATGTTTGCATCATTTTATGGAAAGAGCAATAGGGTCATTATGAAACTATTTATGTTGTACATGAGGTTCTGGCTTCTTTTGCATCAACATCAATGTTCTCCGATAAATTTAACTAAAACGTCTTCTTAAATTCATGAGTTTTCATGTGATTACCCTTTAAGACATTAAACACTAGCTACTTTTGCATCTAGAATTTACATTCTCTAAAGCAATGACTCTCAGTTACATTTTTTTGTCATATGAAATAAGTTCGACAACATATTTTTCAATGTTTATGACCTGCTCTATTTTAGTTCTTCTGGCTTTACATGTACAAATATTTGTTTAGAAAATTGGAGAGTTTTAGGATTTTGTCTTAAGTTTTAATTTCTTGCAGCATGGAGACCATGAGTCTGGGGAATAAAAGGATACCACTTCCGAAATTCTGTTCCCATGAGGAAGTTAGGAAAGCTGGGGTTTCAGGTGCGATTTTTAATGTATCTAATTTATTTTGCTTTAGTTTCTTTATCTGTTACTTTGTTTGTTTTTTTCTTTTTCTTTTTTCAATTATGAATATGATCTGTATAGTAGTTTAAATCATGCCATACCTATTAGTTTAGGGGTGTTCATGGTCCGGTTTGACTCGGTTTTTGGTTAAAACCAAACCAAACCAATTAAGTCGGTTTTTTCTAATATTCAAACCAAACCAAACCATTAAAGTATAAATTCTATCGGTTTCGATTTTGTCGGTTTTATTGGTTTGGTTCGGTTTTTGCGGGTTTTTTCGGATTTTAAGAATGTATTAATACAAAGAACCTTTGAATCAAATGGTAACTAAATACGGCTTTGACCGTGATCCATTCAAATTTAAGAATCTTCTTAATTAATTCATTAACTTTATTTAGGTATAGGCCTATGGCTATGGGTATAGGAATTATAGAAGCATAACATTTACTTTTCATGATTGTACTTACCTCCTTATATATAGCCTTTTGATATTACGCAGCCCCTCCGAAATTTTTATTATCTTGAGTCATCGTGTTTATGAAGCATTGAGAAGAAAGCACAAAAGTTAAAATAAAAAATGATAAACAGAAAGACAAAGTCATCTACCAAATCTTTTTTCCAATTGTGCCGTTTGCTTCCGTTTAATTTGTTATGGGTAAAATGCTAGCTTATTAGTAGTAATTCAGATGCCATGTAAATGAAGGAATCGTAAAACTGAATAAGGGGGAAATTCTATTTTACCTTTAGCAAATTTCTTTTTATTTTACCTTAAACTTAAACGGGCTACACTTTTCTTACTAATTGTTTGAATTTGTATTGGACTTGATATATATATATATATCGGTTTGGTTCGGTTTTGGTTCGAGTTTTTTTGGTTTAAAACCAAACCAAACCAAATGTTATCGGTTTTTTAAATTTAAAACCAAATCAAGTCAAACCAAGCCGGTTTTCGGTTTATTAAGTCGGTTTGGTTTGGTTTACCGGTTCGGATCGTTTTTTCTGTCTCATTTGAACACCCCTACCTATTACGTATCCCAAACTATTTGTAGAGAAAGAAATTGTGCATAACTGAAATGAGACTTATATCAAGCGATTTAGGCAGCTCAATTGGAATCAGAGGAGCAAAGCACCCTTAGCAGCCAACTTGAACCTTCAATCAAGTAAAGGTAAAAGTATGTTATTGAATCTCAAATGATGATTCTAGAGGTAACAACAATTATGTTGACACGTGTTTCAGTAACATGATGAATAACCCCCTTAATTCCGTTACCCTTTCCATTGAAACTCTGTTGGAGAAGTTAAAGACTGATTATGTGTAGATTTCAAAGGTTTAGTCAAAAAAATTAAAAGAGAGTTTAAATACAGATTGAACTTGCTCCTTTTTTTTCCCTTTGAATAAGGTACTGGTTGAACTTATTACACGAAGTAAAGGATATTTACTATGCCGTACTTGGAACCCAAGCTTAACATGCATCCTAATGCTTCTGAGGTAAAACAAAAAGATACGAGAGGGCTCTAAGTTTCCACTACATGAGTATTTGTCCATTCACTAAGTTTTCTTGGTGTTTCATGAGTTATACTTCACCAAATCAAGTAAACCATTTAGTATTTAAGGGTATCTAAGTCATCAATGTATGTGTGTATTTTCGCATAATATGCTGCTAATGTAACATTTTGTGATGGATTGTGAATCCACCTACCTATCAGACAACAACGACAACAACCAATTGTAATTCCACAAGTGGGGTCTGTCCACCTACCTGTAATATATATTGTTTCCATGTCAATGCAATCAATAAAGAAGTCAGCTCAAGTTTGATTTTATGGACAAAAAATTTATTGAGACGAACTGATTCTGATGCAAAAACAAAGGATGTGACTTTCTGTGGACTCTTTTATTTTCTTCCTTTTTGTAATGGTCAAGACTTTAGAAATATCCTTGCAGGAGTTATCTATTTATACTTATCTATTCTTCTTTTTTGAGGTTGTGGATGTTCTTGGAAATGCCAAAGACTATTGTTTGCTATACTATTGTTGCACATTAGGCTCTTAGCATTTTATACGTTATTATATTAATTCTAACTGGTGACGACATTTGACTAAAATCAGAGTTTCGATATGAGTCGTGTACAAATTCTTTGAAATTTAGTTGTAAAATTTGAGCAAGTATATAACATAAAAAAACACCTTTCTTTTGTATTCTGCAACCAGGTGACATGAATTTATATGCCTATCCCATATGATTGTCGATGTTGGGCCCGTGCTCAGCACGGACAATCTTTTCTAGTATTGTCAAAGTCACAACAAAGTCTTCTCTACATATCTTGAGATTACAATTTCTTTCAAAAGTAAAACAATCCAAAAATATTTATTCCATGCCTCGTAGAGCTAATTGTGTGGGATTTTTTTTATGTATCACTACCTAAAACCCGTTTGGCCAAGCGGCGAAAATATGCTCATTTTGAGAATTGTTTTTTTAAGAATGCTTCTTTTAGAAAACTAATTTTCGTGAGAATCAGTTTGTGTTTGGCTATTCATTTGAAAAGTGCTTTTGATAAGCAGATTATGGTTGGCTAATCTTTTTTTAAAAAGTGCCTTTGAGTGCCAAATTACAAAAAAGGGGTATCAATGAACGTTTATTATTAAGATTATTTTATAGAAAAATTATTTTAAAAATCTATTATGAAAGACTTTAATTAAATATTTACTTTTATTTAATTAAAATTTAAAAGTACATATTAAAAGACCTATCAATATAATACATAGATAAACCAAAGCAAATTAACATTATCGTTCTTTAAATACAAAAAAATCATAATTAATAAGTCTGCTTAAGATAAAAGAAAAATAAACATCTTAGTTTTTACAATAAATGAATTATATCCACAATATAAAATTTAAAATATATATAAATATTTGTGTTTTCACACGGAAAATTAGGAAGTTCCCAATGTTTCAGTTGGAATCTGTTTTCTACAATTCGTTTTAGGTGAAAATGAGTGTTCAATGGAAAAAATAATACTCCTTCGTTTCAATTTATGTGAACCCGTTTACCTGGGCATTTACATTTAAGAAAGAGTGAAAACTTTTAAACTCGTGGTTGAAAATAAGTCTTGAATATTTGTTTGGCTGTAAATCATTTCATAAAGTGAATTTGTTTTCGAATTAGGAAAGAGGTCATTCATTTTGGCACGGACTAAAAAGAAAATAGGTTCACGTAAATTGAAACAGAGGGAGTATTTTATAACACAAATCTCCCACTGAATGAGGTGGGAAAATCTCTCACTAAGTAATTTAAAAAAGGAAAAAGGGTCAAATATACCCCTCTACTTTTTTTTATTAGCTAACTTTACCCTTCGGTACCAAAGTTTACACCTATACCCCTATTTGAATGAAAATTCCCAAATCAAACCCAATTTCCAATTTCACTTAAAATTACTCACTCTCTTTGTTGACACCCCCCCCCCCCACACACACACACAACCAAACGACTCACCAATTAAACACAACCCCCAACCCCAACTCCAAATATGCCCCTCTACCTCAACATTCTTCTTCTTCTTCAACAAGGAATTTGCAACTGAAATTCACAAAAAAAAAAAAAAAAAAAAAAAAAACTTTCCGAATCGTTCACCAAATTATCTCAAATTTCAGATATAAGATCTCCAAGACGCTTTCGATCTTTTGCAATAATGTTCACCCAAAACGAAGGATTCGGAGTACTTTTTTGTGAATTTCAGCTGCAAATTCCTTGTTCAAGAAGAAGAAGAATGTTGAAGTAGAGGGGTATATTTGAGGGTGGGGGTTGGGCTGTGTTTAATTGGTGGGCCCCGAGGGGGGGGGGGGGACAAAGGGAGTGGGTAATTTTAAGTGAAATTGGGAAATAGGGTTTGATTTGGAAATTTCCATCCAAATAGGAGTATAGATGTAAACTTTGGTAACGTTAGAGGTATTTTTGTTCACAATCACTAACGGAGGATAAAATTAGCTAATAAAAGAAAGTAGAGGGGTATATTTGACCCTTTTCCCTTAAAAAAAAAAAAGGGAAGATAAATTACGTAAACCCATTCGAAATAGGATTTCTGCAATATATAGGTAGGTTTTTGTATATTTTTCCTTCCTATAGGAAAGGCGCGTGACATATTTTTTACCAAAACCGTAAACTATAAATTCAAGAATCTGTATAATAGCAACCACCAAGCCATGACCATGAGGAAAGCTAATGGGAGAAAGCGATTCAGGACTAAATTCACTCAACATCAGAGGGAAAGAATGTTTGAATTCGCCGAAAGAGTTGGGTGGAAATTGCAGAAGCAAGATGAAGAGCTGATTAGCGAGTTCTGCAGCAAAATCGGAGTAGAGAAACGGGTTTTTAAGGTATGGTTGCACAACAAAAAGAAGAATTCTACTTTGGCCAATAGAGATCAGCCCACAGCTGACATATTGCCTGAATGCATCATTCACAAGATACTCTGTTATCTTAGTTATGGAGAAGCATCCCGGATGAGAATTCTCTCCAAAACATGGCTACAAGCCTGGTTGACTCATCCAAACTTGGAATTCATTTTTCGTTATTCTGATGAAGCCATCAAAATAGTGGATAAGATCATGGAGAGATACCGGGACGGGAAAATCCCTATAGAAAAGCTTGGATTTACAAAAAATTCACATCCTGTTTTTTGCGAAGGTGAAGTTTCCCCTCAGATTGATAAGTGGCTCGGCATTGCTCTTCAGAATGGTGTAAAATATCCAGAGCTCATGTATAGTGGTTTTAGATCTTCATCTATTTTTAAATTCTTGGAAACAAATTTGTTAAGAGAGCTGGTCCTGACGGGTTGTGATCTGATGCATCTTTCAGTATCTACTAGTCATGTGGTGAACTGCCATTCGTTGAGAAAGCTTTCTCTATGTCGTGTCCATTTAGATGAAAACATGCTTCAGACTCTACTCACTAGTTGTCCCTTGATTGTCAATTTAGTCATTGACCAATGTCTTCGGTTGAAAAAGCTTGAGCTGCGAAATCTTCAAAAGATCAGGTCACTTACCATTAAGATAATTATGTATCAACGTATACTTGTTAAAATTCAAGCACCAAATCTTGAACATTTGTCTTATTCTGGTTATTCTTTGAAAGATTTGGATATTGTTGAGTATGAGAATCTGAAGTCTTTAAAGATATCATGTCGGAAGATATCTGATGGATTTATCGAGCACCTTATCTCTAGAACTCACTTCCTTGAGAGTTTGATATTAGTTAAAATTTTGAAAAGATTTGACATTCACAGAAGTAAATCCCTAAGGGTCTTGAAGATTAAGAATTGCGAGAACATAGGAGTGATTGATGCTCCAAATTTGGTATCAATCGAGTATAAAGGAGAGTATGTTCCTCGGCTAACATTTGCAAAAGAATCAAACCAATTGAAGCACTCACATATCATTCTTGATTGCCGCTACTCCAGTTTGGATGCTTGGTGGTTTTGTGAGTTGAGGAGTTTTCTATCAAACTCGATCTATTGGTCTCAAGTTTCTCTTAATATTTCCAAATGCAACGAGATTAGTAGGAAATATTTTCAGTTGCACGGTAGAGTTGCTACACGCCAAGTGGACGTTTTAGATGTAAATATAGAGTCAACTAGGGATTGCCCCGCGTTTGTGGATGCTTTGTTATGGAGTTGTCATCCTAGGAGACTCAACCTATCATCAACGGTCAAAATGATTACATGTTTCACCGGTCATTTAATGCATATCAAGAATTCGAGCCATTCTACCTCTCATGGAAGCAAGCCTCCGTTTAGTGAATTAAAAGAAGTAAAAGCCTACACTTGGAACAATCAGCCTGTGAAAATCAGAAATGGGGAGCTGGCAATAAGGGATCTTAGGGGAAGGAAGGAAATTTATTTTCTATTAGATTGGTGATGCAGTTAATTTATCTCTATTTCAAATTGAATGCACTTTTCATTTCTAAAGTTTATTGATCTAATTTTCAGGATAGATTCTGGATGCTTGAAAACAAGTTTCTGAATTCCCTTAAAATGGATCTTTTGTCAAATATGACTATGCTTGAAATATCAAGGCACAGGGACAATATGTTTGGTGTTCTTCTTTTCTCCAGTTCCGGGGAACTTGCTGTGACTTATTGACTTAGATACATTGGGATTTGTAGTTCTCTCGAAGTCTGGGCTTATTAGAGTTCTTATTTACTTTAAAGTCACTGGATCGAGCAAGACATATACAAAACAAGAGACCTCATGGCATCCTGTCTTGTAATTCTAAAGGTTGCATGAGTTTGTTATTGGTGAACCTATTCAATTCTTCTTGGCTTATTTCAACTTACAGTTCTAATTTCAATTTTTTGTAGGTATCTCTTCATAGATACATAAATCCCTGAGCTTTTCGCCAAAAATATCGATAAACAATACCAACAAGTCAACTAACTAAACTACATCCTTCAAGTACTCCAGTGAACAAAAGACATTCGAAAAGTTTTTCAAAGTGTGCAGGTTTTGGCAGCTCTTCCAAGTGCTGGAGCAGGATTCTGAACAGCAAAATCAAAATCCTGTACATAAACAACAAAACATCAAGTAAGGAACAGCATGGCCAAGTCAAAGACATCGGCAAATCACTTTCCAGTGGTAGTCAACTTATTTTATAGTTAGAGCGTGAGGATGCAACTTCAAGTGGTATATGTAGCCTATCACAAAATACCAAAAGATGAAAAGAAGTTAAAGATTAAGACTAAAGTCACAAGTAGTGCTCATACTGATATGCGTCCAACATATTATGCTGCTCAAAATGCGTAGTGACTTGATTTAAAGCTTGGTCATTTCATAGAAAGTATGCACTTTCCATATGCATGTCTTTTGGATTTTTTTTATTTTTTTCCCTTCATAACAATGTTCAACTAAATTGAACAAATAAGTTACCTTGGGCTACATCTTGTTTCCTCAATTCAATGTCTCACACAGTGGCGCAGCCAGGATTTTCACTAAAGAGGTTCAAAATATAAAAAAGTAAATATATGAAGAAGCCAAAGGAATTCAACATCTACTATATATACATAAAAAATAATTTTAATCATGTATATACAATGTTTTTTTTCCGCTAAAGGGGGTTCGGATGAACCCTCGGCCTTATGTGGCTCCGCCACTGGTCTCACATATGGTGCAAATCAACAAATCAAACCACAACAACATGTGAGTCAAACTATGACATTGTTTCGTACATGTAATAACTAGTTACTGTTTTATTCGTTGCTGTATTTGCTTGGCTATATTGACTTGAAATAAAATTTTCACATTGCCAAAACAAATAGTTGATACCATAACAAAGTAGAATTTGCTTGACAAGGCTTTTCATCCCTCTCTTGGTGATACATAACCTAACCATAATACCTAGTTCTTTTTTATGAAAGAACTAAAATAATAGAAGATAGAGTCGAAGCAATAACAGTAAGATATTAGCAACAAGAAAACCTCCAAAACTAGATACTACATCTACGTCAGACCATAACCCTTATTCCGTCATTCCGTTTTTCCCTTAAAGATATAGTCGAAGCAATAAGAATGAGATATTAACGTCCAATATTTTGAAAGACAAAACAGAACATACAAACATGTTTACAAAAATTCAAATTTTAGATATAATTCGCCTCTCCATTTAGAAACAAGAAATGGATTGACTATAGTAGGAACGATAGTTGTTTGAAATAACAATGAGAAAACCTCAACTTTTATCAATTTAAGAATAGCAGGGCCCTATTAACCAAAGCTTATCCTAAATCTTTTTCTCCAATATTACCTTGGTCTTTGGTACTCCTACCGTGCCGTCGTGATCATGGTAGCTAAATTCAATTGCTAAAATGCTTTCTCTTTCAGATGTACTCTTGCTCATGTCAATAATACTGACAAAGCGAAAGATATTCAAGCTTTGACTGACCAAACAAGTAAAAGAATGAGAACATACTCCCCAAGAAAATATACATTATTTATTAGCAACAATAAAAGCAGTCAAAGCACCAGAAATAATCCTGAATAAAGTAAGCAGTTATCTATTAGCAGCATGTAAAACACCAAAACTAGATGCCATTTCAGAACTTAATCCTTGTTCTATAATTCATGACTTTCCTCTTTTTGCCCTATTAGATTTTCCCTTAAAGAAGTTTACTGAAAGAAGCCTCTTAGATCAAACAATAACACTGGCAATGGCTAGACCTAGGCATTTTTGGTGCACTCACCATCACCAACAACAGTTTCCATGTCCCTATTGCTGCTTGTGTTTCCTCTGTCTAGAGGCATATCCCTCTTAAAACACGGTTCAAGAAGAGAAACAAGGTCTAGAACCATTCATATTCAAGGCAAGGACACCAAGTACTACAACCAAATAACTGGTGTTGCAAAGATATATTGATTCATGAAAATACTGCAAAAAGGGAAAATGACTAACAAGAACGCAAGCAATATGGTTAAAAGATGTCCTTTTACATATGCATTGCCTTGTTTTATGTTTGAAGAGAATTTTTTTTGATGTGGCGTAAAATAGGAGTATATTTGAAAACTTTAATGACGGGAAGAATATTTTTTTTTTCCAAATTTGAAACTGAGGATATTTTTATGTATCACGACCTAAAGCTTGTTTGGCCAAGCGGCGAAAATCTGTTTATTTTGAAAAGTGTTTTTTTTTTTAAAGAATCTTCTTAGAAAACTACTTTTTGTGAGAATCAGTTTGTGTTTGGCTATTTATTTGAAAAGTGTTTTTGATAAGCAGATTGTGTTTACTAATCTTTTTTAGAAACTGCTTTTGAATGCCAAATTACGAAAAAGAGCAAGTATCAAGAAACTGCTTTTGAATGCCAAATTACGAAAAAGAGCAAGTATCAATGAACGTTTATTATTAAGATTATTATATAGAGAAATTATTTTAAAAATCTATTATGAAAGACTTTAATTAAGTATTTACTTTTATTTAATTAAAATTTAAAAGTACGTATTAAAAGATCAATCAATATAATAAATAGATAAATCAAAGCAAATTAACATAATCGTTCTTTAAATACAAAAAAAAAAAAAAAAAAAAGTAATAAGTCTTGCTTAAGATAAAAGAAAAATAAACGTCTTATTTTTTACAATAAATGAATTATATCCACAATATAAAATTTAAAATATATATAAATATTAGTGTTTTTCACACGAAAAATTAGGGAGTTTAATGTTTCAATTGGAATCGTTTTCACTACGCGTTTCCAAATAACCTGGATTCGTAATATGAGGTGGAAAAATAACGTTTTATAACACAAATCTCCCGCTAACGTCCGTTAGAAAATCTCTCACTAACTAATTTTAAAAAGGAAGATAAATTATGTAAATCCATTCGAAATAGGATTTCTGCAATATATAGGTAGGTTTTTGTAAAGTTTTACTTCCTATAGGAAAGGCGCGTGACATATATTTTACCAAAACCAATAAGCCGTAACCTATATATTCAAGAATCTGTATCATAGCAACCTCCAAGCCATGGCCAAGAGGAAAGCTAATGGGAGAAAGCGATTCAGGACTAAATTCACTCAACATCAGAGGGAAAGAATGTTTGAATTCGCCGAAAGAGTTGGGTGGAAATTGCAGAAGCAAGATGAAGAGCTGATTAGCGAGTTCTGCAGCAAAATCGGAGTAGAGAAACGGGGTTTTAAGGTATGGTTGCACAACAAAAAGAAGAATTCTACTTTGGCCAATAGAGATCAGCCCACAGCTGACATATTGCCTGAATGCATCATTCACAAGATACTCTGTTATCTTAGTTATGGAGAAGCATTCCGGATGAGAATTCTCTCCAAAACATGGCGACAAGCCTGGTTGACGCATCCCCACTTGAAATTCAGATTTCGTTCTTCTGATGAAGACATCAAAATAGTGGATAAAATCATGGAGAGAGACATCAAAATAGTGGATAAAATCATGGAGAGATACCGGGACGGGAAAATCCCTATTGAAAGGATTGAATTTAAAAAAGTTTATATTTTGTTTCTCGTGAACGTGAAGTTTTCCCTCTGATTGATAAGTGGATTGGCATTGCTCTTCAGAATGGTGTAAAAGATCTAGTGTATAGAGATACTATATTTTCATCATGCCCCTTCCCTATTTTTAAATTCCTGGCAGCAATGTCATTAAGGGAACTGGTTTTGACTGATTTGAGGCATCTTTCATTATCTACTAGTCATGTGGTGAACTGCCATTCTTTGAGAAAGCTTTCTCTATCTCGTGTCTTTTTAGATGACAACATGCTACAGACTCTACTCACTAGTTGTCCCTTGATTGTCAATTTAATCATTATCTATTGTCATAGTTTGAAAAAGATTGAGCTCCGGAATCTTCAAAAGATTAGGTCACTTACCATTGAGATAAACAAGAACCATTGCTAAAATTCAAGCACCAACTCTTGAACACTTGTCTTATTCTGGTGATTCTTTGCAAGGATTGGATATTATTGAATATCAGAATCTGAAATCTTTAGAGATATTATCGTTTAAGGGGATATTTTCTGGATTTATCAAGAACCTTTTCTCTAGACCACACTTCCTTGAGAGTTTGATATTAGATAGCCTTGCTTCAGGATGGCTTGACATTTGCAGTAGTCAATCCTTAAGGGTCTTGAAGATTAAGAAAAGTGTGAGAATTGGAGTGATTGATGCTCCAAATTTGGTATCACTTGAGTATGAAGGAGATCGTATTCCCCAGCTTAAATTTGCAAAAGAAAGAAGCCAATTGAAGAACTCACATATCATTCTTGATTGCTGGTACAATTTGGATGCTGTGTGGTTTTGTCGGTTGAGGGAATTTCTATCAAACTCAACCTCTTGGTCTAAGGTTTCCCTTGTTTTTTCCGAATGCAATGAGATCAATAGGAAAGATTTGCAACTGCACCATAGAATTGCTACCCCCCAAGTGGAAGTTTTTGATGTAAATATAAAGTCGTCTGGAGATTGCCCAACATTTGTGGATGCTTTGTTATGGAGTTGTCATCCTAGGAGACTCAACCTATCATCATCAGTCAAAACGATGATATGTTTCATCGATCAATTAGTGTATATGAAGAATTCAAGTCATTCTATTTCTCGTGGAAGCAAGCCTCGCTTAGTCAATTAAAAGAGGTAAAAGCCTATAAATTTAATTCAAAGAACCAGAGGTGGCATCCTATGCAACTCAGAAATGGGGAGATGACAACAAGGAGCCTTCAAGAGAGGGAGAAATTTTATTTTTTATTAGATTGGTGATGCATTTATTCTATTGCAAATTGAATGCACTTATTCATTTATAAAGTTCATTAATTCATATTTTCAGGTTAGATCCTAAATACCTAAGAACTTCAAATTTAATTTTTCCCATCAGCTTTTTCTTCTTAAAATAAGTTTTTTCCCAAATATGATCAGGTTGGAAATACCAAGGCACAAATACACTATGTTTGGTTCATGTGCATTTGTTGTACGTCTTGTTGACTTATAGATGTTGTACAACAGATGTCTTGATAAGTCATATGTTGTGATTGGTAGTTCTCTGTGTCAAAATCTTCAGATATCTGTATTAGATTTAGCTATTGCAATGTATCTGAGAGTTCAACATGCATCTCTAAGGCCCGGCTTATGGGTGTTCTTTTATACTCAAAAATCAATGAACCGAAATATTCAAAACAATAGACCTCACATCATGTCCTGTCATATAATTGTAAAATTTGCACGAGTATGCAATTGACAACCTATTAACTTCTTCTTGGCTTATTCAACTTAATGTGCTAATTTGATTTTGAGGGCCCAAAAGTATGTACTGCGTTAAAAAAAAAAAGTGAAGTTAAGCTGCAAATATTTCTGTTTTAATTGGACTTGTGATATCTGTGACCTTTGCATCTTTTTAGAGATAATCTAGAAGCTGCAATTCTCTAGTCACAGCCATTTAGTATTAGCACTCTCAAAAATAGAACTGCACTTTATTTTTTCTTTTATCACGTCGTGCTAAATAGAGCTCCTGGACCATGTTCAACTGCTTTTAGAGATAATGCTTCAATCGCAGCAATTCAGTACAAGTACACTAAAAAGTTGAGAGTTCATTTGTTTCTCTAGCAGTTTGACAAAGGCAACATCGAGTATCATTTGTCACTTCCGACCATAGAAATTTTATCCTCATTACTGTACTTGCTGTGGCATACTAGCACTGATATGATTAGAAGATGTAGTTGTAGTGTGGTATATAACACACAATATTCCTTCTTCTTCGAATGGAATAGTTTGCAACTGCAAACCACTGGATTGATCCATGCCCTTGTTTTATCAGGATGTTCGTAGGTACAATCAGACTAGTAACTTCAGCGGTGCCACGTTCCTCGAGGATGCTTCCATTCCCCATTTCAATTTTTCAATAATCCCACTCACAATAGAGTTAGGAGTGCGACCTGTCTACTGGAACTTATGTAAAACAGTTCCTTAACATTCTATTCCATGGGTGTCTCAGAAAACACTCCCCTCCTATCACCTTTTAATTTGATGTGAATTCATCTATTTTCAGAATTGAGGGCACCAGAATAGCCTATCAAATTTGGGATCACAACTGAAAACTTGTATATTTTCTTTGCATGTTCTGTTGTCTGAAAAAAAAAAAAAAAAAAAAAAAAAAGAGAAGCAAAAGGGGGTATTTCCATCTAGCAAAATGCTTCTCTGTTACCTTTCACCCTTAATAGAACTTACAAAGAAAACTCCGATGAAAAGTTTGATATTGAAAGTTGTATGCAGCTGCAACATGAAAACTTTAGCAACAAATTTGCCAATAGAAATAATTGGTAGACAACTATAACATAGTGTGACCGCAACAGTGTGAAGGTAAATCATATTAAATTTTAATCTACCACATAAGAATGAGAAACGTAACTCATAAAAGGATATTCCAGCAGAATTTACATACATACAAGATTTTCCAGGTGTATTTAGAGGGATGAAAATTTCAGCCAATAAAATCAATGTACCATTTGATATTCATAACATCTTCGTTGGACTCTGAATACTTGTGTGGTTTGAACTGCTGAAACGTTCCCACCGGAAGCCGACTTCTCTCTTCAGCATCTCTTGTTGGGTCCATCCCTTATTTTAGGGAAGAAAACACTTCCCTTGTTTTGAGGAAGAAAACACTTCCCTTGTTTTAAGGAAGAAAACATCTTCCTTGTATTTGGCAAATTGTCAAGTGCTTGCTTGAGTCACCAATGACATCAATAGGTTCATCTCACACCTATAAATAGGGAAGCTTTCTCATTTGCTAAACACACCAAAATAGAAGAAAAACAACACATCCCATAGAGAGAAAAATCTAAGAGAAATACTCTTAGTGAAAGGCTTAAGTAAGAGAAGTCTTTGAGAGAATTTTTCTGTGGAAAAATTCTTGAGTGTAATTGATTGGGGTTGTGAGGTTGAGTGTTGTAAACACTTGTAATATTTCTTCTTTAATAAGATCTCAGCAAAGAACGTGGACGTAACTCTCACATTGAGGGTGAACCACTATAAATCTGTGTGTGTTATTTATTTATTCTTCGCCTACATCAAGGCGTAAGTAGGTTCTGTCTAAGGAGGTTGGTATTTAAGTGGTCCAGCTGTGACCCTCCAATCTTTCCTGGGAACCTGCTTACAAAGGTCGGATTTGGGATTTTAAATCCTAACAACTGGTATCAAAGCAACAGGTTGTGTTGTGATTTAGAAACGATGGGAGGCGAAGATGGTATAACGCACGGCATCGGTAAATTCGATGGTACGATTTTTGCATTCGAGAATGCAAATTGAAGATTATTTATATGGCGTAAAACTTCATGAACCTCTCGAGTCCAAAACCGTAGGAGATGAAGCAAGCGATTGGGATCTCCCGACGGACAAGTTCCGGGAGTCATTCGGTACGACGTCAAAGAACGTTGCTCACAACGTGGCAAAGGAAAAGACCACCGCAGATATGATGAAGGTATTGTCTGATATGTATGAGAAACCTTCGGCAAATAATAAGGTATTTCTCATGAAGAAACTATTTCATCTAAAGATGATGGAAAATGCTCATGTTGCTGCACACGTAAATGAATTCAATACCATTGTAAATCAATTGTCATCGGTAAAAATTGATTTTGATGATGAAGTGCAAGTTCTAATTTTGTTGGCATCCCTACCAAATAGGCGGGAGCCAATGAGAGCGATTAGTAATTCTCAGTTTTCGGCGGAATAAACTAAAGTTCAACGATGTTAGGGATCGTATCCTTGCCGAGGAGGTGCGCGCGGGATGGTTACGGAGAGGCATCGACGAGTTCGCTTTTAATGTTGAAAACGAAGCGAGTACAGCCGAAACTACAACCGAAATAGGGGCGGATCGAAGTCAAGGAATGGCGAGGGGTCAATCCGGACCGGGACGAACACTTGAGTGTTGGAACCGTGGAAAAACCAGTCACCTCAAGAAGAATTGCAGGCGCCAAAGAAGGAGGACAAAGAAGGGGGCGGAATCAACGCCGCTACGGAAGACATTGGCGATGCGTTGTTCTTGCGGTTGCCCGATAGACTCGGGTGCTTGACTCGGAGCGTCCTTTCATACCACCCCACATCATGATATAATGACAAACTACGTGGTCGGGAATCTCGGCAAAGTTTATTTAGCCGATGGAGAGCCGCTAGACGTTGTTGGCACGGGAGACATTAATTTGAAGATGTCAAACGGATCCTCGTGGAAGATTACAAAAGTTAGACATGTTCCAAAGTCGACGCGAAACCCGATCTCGAGGTCGGCTTGATGATGAGGGGATATGATCTCAATTTTGGTAATGGGTCTTGGAAGGTGGCGAAAGGTGCTATGGTAGTTGGCCGAGGAAAGAAGATTGGCACTTTCATGACGACGACTAGTCGTCGTGATATCGCTGCGTGGTTGAAAACACAAAGAAGACAGATTTGTGGCATTGTCGGGCCGGGACATATCGACGAGGGAGGGATGAAGTCATTGGTGACAAATGGCTTAATTCCGGAGTCGAAGACGGTGGACCTTCATACGTGTGAGAGCTCGTTCTCGGAAAACAAAAGCGAGTAAGCTTCTCAAATGCGAGCGGGGAGTTGAAGGTCGAAAAGTTCGGAATTGGTGCACACGGACGTGTGGGGACCTACCACCGTTCCTCTCTTGAGGATCACACTACTACGTGACCTTCATTGATGATTCAACCGGAAGGTGTGGGTTTATTTTATGAAAAATAAATCCGATGTGTTTAGTGTATTCAAAAGATGGAAAGCCATGGTCGAGAATGAAACAAACCTCAAGTTGAAGTGTTTGAGGTCCGACAACGGCGGAGAATACATTGATGGTGATTTCAAACGGTATTGTGCCGATAATGGAATCAAGATGATGAAGACTATTCCTGGAACGCCGCAACAAAATGGAGTAGCCGAAAGAATGAACCGAACGTTGAACGAGCGTGCTCGGAGTATGAGAATACACTCTGGACTGCCCAAGACATTCTGGGCAGATGCAGTCAATACCGCGGCCTTCTTAATTAACCGAGGACCGTCGGTTCCCTTGGATTTCGAATTCCGGAAAAGTCCGGAGTGGCAAGAAGGTAAATCTTTCATTTCGAAAGTGTTCGGCCGCTTATCATATGTTCATAATGATGATACGGCTAGAAGCAAGCTTGATCCAAAATCAAAGAAGTGTTACTTTATTGGCTATGGTGACACCGAGCTTGGTTATCGATTTTGGGATGAACAAAATCGGAAGATCATCCGAAAACGGAATGTTGTCTTCAATGAAGAGGTACGTACAAAGACAAGTTGCAAAAAAATTCGGAATGTCGGGACAAGGAATCGGAAATAGTCGATTTGAGGGACTTTCCGACACCCGAGCCGGCGGCCCGAGGCAGTGAGCGAGGCGCAGGAACAAATAATCCGAGAAGGTATCGATGAAAGTGCCGATTCCGAAACAAATCAACGTACGCCAATCACGAATCGCGTAGATCATCCAGGATCGGGAAGCCGATTCACGGTACTCTCCATCCTCAACTACATTCTACTCACCGATAGGGGTGAGCCGGAATGTTATGAAGAAGCAATGCAAGTCGATGAATCGACTAAGTGGGAGCCGGCAATGAAAGATGAGATGGACTCCTATCGGCAAATCATACATGGGAATTAGCCGAATTGCCAAAGGATAAGAGGGCATTGCAAAACAAATGGGTTTATCGGATAAAGGAAGAACCCAACGGAAGAAGGCATTATAAAGCAAGGTTGGTTGCAAAAAGGGATTTCAACGAAAGAGGGCATCAAACGCTCACAAGAAGAATATGTGAGGAAAGTTATCAAAAAGTTCAACATGCATGATGCCAAGCCGGTCGGCACTCTCTTGGGAGACTTTCGGTTGTCAAAGGATCGGTCCGACAACCGAGGATGAGAAGAAGCGGATGGACAAGATACCGGACATTGCATGCGTAGGTGGGAGTTGTCGGCCGATTTATGAGCAATCCGGAAAAGCAACACCGAGGTCAGAAGTGGATATTCGATATGTGAAAGGTAGCTCGAGTTCGGCTGCGTATTTCCGAAAATCGAAAACGAGATTGCAAGGTTATGTTAATGCGACAACGGTGGTGATGTTGACAAGCGAAGCGTGTTCGGCTTCGGTTAGCTGCGCACGATATGAAACTAGGAAAGAGGCTGTTGCATCGATCAAAGTGTGAAGACAAATTAAAATTAGTCTTCAAGTGGGAGATTTGTTGGGTCCATCCCTTATTTTAGGGAAGAAAACACTTCCTTGTTTTGAGGAAGAAAACACTTCCTTGTTTTAAGGAAGAAAACATCTTCCTTGTATTTGGCAAATTGTCAAGTGCTTGCTTGAGTCACCAATGACATCAATAGGTTCATCTCACACCTATAAATAGGAAGCTTTCTCATTTGCTATACACACCAAATAGAAGAAAAACAACACATCCCATAGAGAGAAAAATCTAAGAGAAATACTCTTAGTGAAAGGCTTAAGTAAGAGAAGTCTTTGAGAGAATTTTTCTGTGGAAAAATTCTTGAGTGTAATTGGGATTGGGGTTGTGAGGTTGAGTGTTGTAAACACTTGTAATATTTCTTCTTTAATAAGATCTGCACGCGAAGAACGTGGACGTAACTCTCACATTGAGGGTGAACCACTATAAATCTGTGTTATTTATTTATTCTTCGCCTACATCAAGGCGTAAGTAGGTTCTGTCTAAGGAGGTTGGTATTTAAGTGGTCCAGCTGTGACCCTCCAATCTTTCCTGGGAACCTGCTTACAAAGGTCGGATTTGGGATTTTAAATCCTAACATCTCTTTCGTACGAAAATAATTATGCATCATTCACATATCGTTCTTTAAATACAAAAAAAAAAAAAAAAAAAAAAAAAAAAAAGTAATAAGTCTTGCTTAAGATAAAAGAAAATAAACGTCTTATTTTTTACAATAAATGAATTATATCCACAATATAAAATTTAAAATATATATAAATATTAGTGTTTTCACACGGAAAAATTAGGGAGTTTCTAATGTTTCAATTGGAATCTGTTTTCTACCATGCGTTTTCCGATGAACCTGGTTCGGTAATATGAGGTGGAAAAATAACGTTTTATAACACAAATCTCCCGCCGAATGTCCGTTAGAAAATCTCTCACTAACTAATTTTAAAAAGGAAGATAAATTATGTAAATCCATTCGAAATAGGATTTCTGCAATATATAGGTAGGTTTTTGTAAAGTTTTACTTCCTATAGGAAAGGCGCGTGACATATATTTTACCAAAACCAATAAGCCGTAACCTATATATTCAAGAATCTGTATCATAGCAACCTCCAAGCCATGGCCAAGAGGAAAGCTAATGGGAGAAAGCGATTCAGGACTAAATTCACTCAACATCAGAGGGAAAGAATGTTTGAATTCGCCGAAAGAGTTGGGTGGAAATTGCAGAAGCAAGATGAAGAGCTGATTAGCGAGTTCTGCAGCAAAATCGGAGTAGAGAAACGGGGTTTTAAGGTATGGTTGCACAACAAAAAGAAGAATTCTACTTTGGCCAATAGAGATCAGCCCACAGCTGACATATTGCCTGAATGCATCATTCACAAGATACTCTGTTATCTTAGTTATGGAGAAGCATTCCGGATGAGAATTCTCTCCAAAACATGGCGACAAGCCTGGTTGACGCATCCCCACTTGAAATTCAGATTTCGTTCTTCTGATGAAGACATCAAAATAGTGGATAAAATCATGGAGAGAGACATCAAAATAGTGGATAAAATCATGGAGAGATACCGGGACGGGAAAATCCCTATTGAAAGGATTGAATTTAAAAAAAGTTTATATTTTGTTTCTCGTGAACGTGAAGTTTTCCCTCTGATTGATAAGTGGATTGGCATTGCTCTTCAGAATGGTGTAAAAGATCTAGTGTATAGAGATACTATATTTTCATCATGCCCCTTCCCTATTTTTAAATTCCTGGCAGCAATGTCATTAAGGGAACTGGTTTTGACTGATTTGAGGCATCTTTCATTATCTACTAGTCATGTGGTGAACTGCCATTCTTTGAGAAAGCTTTCTCTATCTCGTGTCTTTTTAGATGACAACATGCTACGACTCTACTCACTAGTTGTCCCTTGATTGTCAATTTAATCATTATCTATTGTCATAGTTTGAAAAAGATTGAGCTCCGGAATCTTCAAAAGATTAGGTCACTTACCATTGAGATAAACAAGAACTTGATTGCTAAAATTCAAGCACCAACTCTTGAACACTTGTCTTATTCTGGTGATTCTTTGCAAGGATTGGATATTATTGAATATCAGAATCTGAAATCTTTAGAGATATTATCGTTTAAGGGGATATTTTCTGGATTTATCAAGAACCTTTTCTCTAGACCACACTTCCTTGAGAGTTTGATATTAGATAGCCTTGCTTCAGGATGGCTTGACATTTGCAGTAGTCAATCCTTAAGGGTCTTGAAGATTAAGAAAAGTGTGAGAATTGGAGTGATTGATGCTCCAAATTTGGTATCACTTGAGTATGAAGGAGATCGTATTCCCCAGCTTAAATTTGCAAAAGAAAGAAGCCAATTGAAGAACTCACATATCATTCTTGATTGCTGGTACAATTTGGATGCTGTGTGGTTTTGTCGGTTGAGGGAATTTCTATCAAACTCAACCTCTTGGTCTAAGGTTTCCTTGTTTTTTCCGAATGCAATGAGATCAATAGGAAAGATTTGCAACTGCACCATAGAATTGCTACCCCCCAAGTGGAAGTTTTTGATGTAAATATAAAGTCGTCTGGAGATTGCCCAACATTTGTGGATGCTTTGTTATGGAGTTGTCATCCTAGGAGACTCAACCTATCATCATCAGTCAAAACGATGATATGTTTCATCGATCAATTAGTGTATATGAAGAATTCAAGTCATTCTATTTCTCGTGGAAGCAAGCCTCGGCTTAGTCAATTAAAAGAGGTAAAAGCCTATAAATTTAATTCAAAGAACCAGAGGTGGCATCCTATGCAACTCAGAAATGGGGAGATGACAACAAGGAGCCTTCAAGAGAGGGAGAAATTTTATTTTTTATTAGATTGGTGATGCATTTATTCTATTGCAAATTGAATGCACTTATTCATTTATAAAGTTCATTAATTCATATTTTCAGGTTAGATCCTAAATACCTAAGAACTTCAAATTTAATTTTTCCCATCAGCTTTTTCTTCTTAAAATAAGTTTTTTCCCAAATATGATCAGGTTGGAAATACCAAGGCACAAATACACTATGTTTGGTTCATGTGCATTTGTTGTACGTCTTGTTGACTTATAGATGTTGTACAACAGATGTCTTGATAAGTCATATGTTGTGATTGGTAGTTCTCTGTGTCAAAATCTTCAGATATCTGTATTAGATTTAGCTATTGCAATGTATCTGAGAGTTCAACATGCATCTCTAAGGCCCGGCTTATGGGTGTTCTTTTATACTCAAAAATCAATGAACCGAAATATTCAAAACAATAGACCTCACATCATGTCCTGTCATATAATTGTAAAATTTGCACGAGTATGCAATTGACAACCTATTAACTTCTTCTTGGCTTATTCAACTTAATGTGCTAATTTGATTTTGAGGGCCCAAAAGTATGTACTGCGTTAAAAAAAGTGAAGTTAAGCTGCAAATATTTCTGTTTTAATTGGACTTGTGATATCTGTGACCTTTGCATCTTTTTAGAGATAATCTAGAAGCTGCAATTCTCTAGTCACAGCCATTTAGTATTAGCACTCTCAAAAATAGAACTGCACTTTATTTTTTCTTTTATCACGTCGTGCTAAATAGAGCTCCTGGACCATGTTCAATCGCTTTTAGAGATAATGCTTCAATCGCAGCAATTCAGTACAAGTACACTAAAAAGTTGAGAGTTCATTTGTTTCTCTAGCAGTTTGACAAAGGCAACATCGAGTATCATTTGTCACTTCCGACCATAGAAATTTTATCCTCATTACTGTACTTGCTGTGGCATACTAGCACTGATATGATTAGAAGATGTAGTTGTAGTGTGGTATATAACACACAATATTCCTTCTTCTTCGAATGGAATAGTTTGCAACTGCAAACCACTGGATTGATCCATGCCCTTGTTTTATCAGGATGTTCGTAGGTACAATCAGACTAGTAACTTCAGCGGTGCCACGTTCCTCGAGGATGCTTCCATTCCCCATTTCAATTTTTCAATAATCCCACTCACAATAGAGTTAGGAGTGCGACCTGTCTACTGGAACTTATGTAAAACAGTTCCTTAACATTCTATTCCATGGGTGTCTCAGAAAAACACTCCCCTCCTATCACCTTTTAATTTGATGTGAATTCATCTATTTTCAGAATTGAGGGCACCAGAATAGCCTATCAAATTTGGGATCACAACTGAAAACTTGTATATTTTCTTTGCATGTTCTGTTGTCTGAAAAAAAAAAAAAAAAAAAAAAAAGAGAAGCAAAAGGGGGGTATTTCCATCTAGCAAAATGCTTCTCTGTTACCTTTCACCCTTAATAGAACTTACAAAGAAAACTCCGATGAAAAGTTTGATATTGAAAGTTGTATGCAGCTGCAACATGAAAACTTTAGCAACAAATTTGCCAATAGAAATAATTGGTAGACAACTATAACATAGTGTGACCGCAACAGTGTGAAGGTAAATCATATTAAATTTTAATCTACCACATAAGAATGAGAAACGTAACTCATAAAAGGATATTCCAGCAGAATTTACATACATACAAGATTTTCCAGGTGTATTTAGAGGGGATGAAAATTTCAGCCAATAAAATCAATGTACCATTTGATATTCATAACATCTTCGTTGGACTCTGAATACTTGTGTGGTTTGAACTGCTGAAACGTTCCCACCGGAAGCCGACTTCTCTCTTCAGCATCTCTTTCGTACGAAAATAATTATGCATCATTCACATATCGTTCTTTAAATACAAAAAAAAAAAAAAAAAAAAAAAAAAAAAAAAGTAATAAGTCTTGCTTAAGATAAAAGAAAAATAAACGTCTTATTTTTTACAATAAATGAATTATATCCACAATATAAAATTTAAAATATATATAAATATTAGTGTTTTCACACGGAAAAATTAGGGAGTTTCTAATGTTTCAATTGGAATCTGTTTTCTACCATGCGTTTTCCCAGTGA
Source organism: Lycium ferocissimum (assembly GCF_029784015.1). NCBI lineage: Eukaryota > Viridiplantae > Streptophyta > Magnoliopsida > Solanales > Solanaceae > Lycium > Lycium ferocissimum. The sequence goes on along the minus strand of NC_081342.1, from coordinate 13,911,631 downwards.
ACTGGTTCGGTAATATGAGGTGGAAAAATAACGTTTTATAACACAAATCTCCCGCTGAATGTCCGTTAGAAAATCTCTCACTAACTAATTTTAAAAAGGAAGATAAATTATGTAAATCCATTCGAAATAGGATTTCTGCAATATATAGGTAGGTTTTTGTAAAGTTTTACTTCCTATAGGAAAGGCGCGTGACATATATTTTACCAAAACCAATAAGCCGTAACCTATATATTCAAGAATCTGTATCATAGCAACCTCCAAGCCATGGCCAAGAGGAAAGCTAATGGGAGAAAGCGATTCAGGACTAAATTCACTCAACATCAGAGGGAAAGAATGTTTGAATTCGCCGAAAGAGTTGGGTGGAAATTGCAGAAGCAAGATGAAGAGCTGATTAGCGAGTTCTGCAGCAAAATCGGAGTAGAGAAACGGGGTTTTAAGGTATGGTTGCACAACAAAAAGAAGAATTCTACTTTGGCCAATAGAGATCAGCCCACAGCTGACATATTGCCTGAATGCATCATTCACAAGATACTCTGTTATCTTAGTTATGGAGAAGCATTCCGGATGAGAATTCTCTCCAAAACATGGCGACAAGCCTGGTTGACGCATCCCCACTTGAAATTCAGATTTCGTTCTTCTGATGAAGACATCAAAATAGTGGATAAAATCATGGAGAGAGACATCAAAATAGTGGATAAAATCATGGAGAGATACCGGGACGGGAAAATCCCTATTGAAAGGATTGAATTTAAAAAAAGTTTATATTTTGTTTCTCGTGAACGTGAAGTTTTCCCTCTGATTGATAAGTGGATTGGCATTGCTCTTCAGAATGGTGTAAAAGATCTAGTGTATAGAGATACTATATTTTCATCATGCCCCTTCCCTATTTTTAAATTCCTGGCAGCAATGTCATTAAGGGAACTGGTTTTGACTGATTTGAGGCATCTTTCATTATCTACTAGTCATGTGGTGAATGCCATTCTTTGAGAAAGCTTTCTCTATCTCGTGTCTTTTTAGATGACAACATGCTACGAGACTCTACTCACTAGTTGTCCCTTGATTGTCAATTTAATCATTATCTATTGTCATAGTTTGAAAAAGATTGAGCTCCGGAATCTTCAAAAGATTAGGTCACTTACCATTGAGATAAACAGTAACCAGATTGCTAAAATTCAAGCACCAACTCTTGAACACTTGTCTTATTCTGGTGATTCTTTGCAAGGATTGGATATTATTGAATATCAGAATCTGAAATCTTTAGAGATATTATCGTTTAAGGGGATATTTTCTGGATTTATCAAGAACCTTTTCTCTAGACCACACTTCCTTGAGAGTTTGATATTAGATAGCCTTGCTTCAGGATGGCTTGACATTTGCAGTAGTCAATCCTTAAGGGTCTTGAAGATTAAGAAAAGTGTGAGAATTGGAGTGATTGATGCTCCAAATTTGGTATCACTTGAGTATGAAGGAGATCGTATTCCCCAGCTTAAATTTGCAAAAGAAAGAAGCCAATTGAAGAACTCACATATCATTCTTGATTGCTGGTACAATTTGGATGCTGTGTGGTTTTGTCGGTTGAGGGAATTTCTATCAAACTCAACCTCTTGGTCTAAGGTTTCCCTTGTTTTTTCCGAATGCAATGAGATCAATAGGAAAGATTTGCAACTGCACCATAGAATTGCTACCCCCCAAGTGGAAGTTTTTGATGTAAATATAAAGTCGTCTGGAGATTGCCCAACATTTGTGGATGCTTTGTTATGGAGTTGTCATCCTAGGAGACTCAACCTATCATCATCAGTCAAAACGATGATATGTTTCATCGATCAATTAGTGTATATGAAGAATTCAAGTCATTCTATTTCTCGTGGAAGCAAGCCTCGGCTTAGTCAATTAAAAAGAGGTAAAAGCCTATAAATTTAATTCAAAGAACCAGAGGTGGCATCCTATGCAACTCAGAAATGGGGAGATGACAACAAGGAGCCTTCAAGAGAGGGAGAAATTTTATTTTTTATTAGATTGGTGATGCATTTATTCTATTGCAAATTGAATGCACTTATTCATTTATAAAGTTCATTAATTCATATTTTCAGGTTAGATCCTAAATACCTAAGAACTTCAAATTTAATTTTTCCCATCAGCTTTTTCTTCTTAAAATAAGTTTTTTCCCAAATATGATCAGGTTGGAAATACCAAGGCACAAATACACTATGTTTGGTTCATGTGCATTTGTTGTACGTCTTGTTGACTTATAGATGTTGTACAACAGATGTCTTGATAAGTCATATGTTGTGATTGGTAGTTCTCTGTGTCAAAATCTTCAGATATCTGTATTAGATTTAGCTATTGCAATGTATCTGAGAGTTCAACATGCATCTCTAAGGCCCGGCTTATGGGTGTTCTTTTATACTCAAAAATCAATGAACCGAAATATTCAAAACAATAGACCTCACATCATGTCCTGTCATATAATTGTAAAATTTGCACGAGTATGCAATTGACAACCTATTAACTTCTTCTTGGCTTATTCAACTTAATGTGCTAATTTGATTTTGAGGGCCCAAAAGTATGTACTGCGTTAAAAAAAGTGAAGTTAAGCTGCAAATATTTCTGTTTTAATTGGACTTGTGATATCTGTGACCTTTGCATCTTTTTAGAGATAATCTAGAAGCTGCAATTCTCTAGTCACAGCCATTTAGTATTAGCACTCTCAAAAATAGAACTGCACTTTATTTTTTTTTTATCACGTCGTGCTAAATAGAGCTCCCGACCATGTTCAATCGCTTTTAGAGATAATGCTTCAATCGCAGCAATTCAGTACAAGTACACTAAAAAGTTGAGAGTTCATTTGTTTCTCTAGCAGTTTGACAAAGGCAACATCGAGTATCATTTGTCACTTCCGACCATAGAAATTTTATCCTCATTACTGTACTTGCTGTGGCATACTAGCACTGATATGATTAGAAGATGTAGTTGTAGTGTGGTATATAACACACAATATTCCTTCTTCTTCGAATGGAATAGTTTGCAACTGCAAACCACTGGATTGATCCATGCCCTTGTTTTATCAGGATGTTCGTAGGTACAATCAGACTAGTAACTTCAGCGGTGCCACGTTCCTCGAGGATGCTTCCATTCCCCATTTCAATTTTTCAATAATCCCACTCACAATAGAGTTAGAGTGCGACCTGTCTACTGGAACTTATGTAAAACAGTTCCTTAACATTCTATTCCATGGGTGTCTCAGAAAAACACTCCCCTCCTATCACCTTTTAATTTGATGTGAATTCATCTATTTTCAGAATTGAGGGCACCAGAATAGCCTATCAAATTTGGGATCACAACTGAAAACTTGTATATTTTCTTTGCATGTTCTGTTGTCTGAAAAAAAAAAAAAAAAAAAAAAAAAAGAGAAGCAAAAGGGGGGTATTTCCATCTAGCAAAATGCTTCTCTGTTACCTTTCACCCTTAATAGAACTTACAAAGAAAACTCCGATGAAAAGTTTGATATTGAAAGTTGTATGCAGCTGCAACATGAAAACTTTAGCAACAAATTTGCCAATAGAAATAATTGGTAGACAACTATAACATAGTGTGACCGCAACAGTGTGAAGGTAAATCATATTAAATTTTAATCTACCACATAAGAATGAGAAACGTAACTCATAAAAGGATATTCCAGCAGAATTTACATACATACAAGATTTTCCAGGTGTATTTAGAGGGGATGAAAATTTCAGCCAATAAAATCAATGTACCATTTGATATTCATAACATCTTCGTTGGACTCTGAATACTTGTGTGGTTTGAACTGCTGAAACGTTCCCACCGGAAGCCGACTTCTCTCTTCAAATCTCTTTCGTACGAAAATAATTATGCATCATTCACATATCGTTCTTTAAATACAAAAAAAAAAAAAAAAAAAAAAAAAAAAAAAAAGTAATAAGTCTTGCTTAAGATAAAAGAAAAATAAACGTCTTATTTTTTACAATAAATGAATTATATCCACAATATAAAATTTAAAATATATATAAATATTAGTGTTTTCACACGGAAAAATTAGGGAGTTTCTAATGTTTCAATTGGAATCTGTTTTCTACCATGCGTTTTCCCAGTGAACTGGTTCGGTAATATGAGGTGGAAAAATAACGTTTTATAACACAAATCTCCCGCCGAATGTCCGTTAGAAAATCTCTCACTAACTAATTTTAAAAAGGAAGATAAATTATGTAAATCCATTCGAAATAGGATTTCTGCAATATATAGGTAGGTTTTTGTAAAGTTTTACTTCCTATAGGAAAGGCGCGTGACATATATTTTACCAAAACCAATAAGCCGTAACCTATATATTCAAGAATCTGTATCATAGCAACCTCCAAGCCATGGCCAAGAGGAAAGCTAATGGGAGAAAGCGATTCAGGACTAAATTCACTCAACATCAGAGGGAAAGAATGTTTGAATTCGCCGAAAGAGTTGGGTGGAAATTGCAGAAGCAAGATGAAGAGCTGATTAGCGAGTTCTGCAGCAAAATCGGAGTAGAGAAACGGGGTTTTAAGGTATGGTTGCTCAACAAAAAGAAGAATTCTACTTTGGCCAATAGAGATCAGCCCACAGCAGACATATTGCCTGAATGCATCATTCAGAAAATACTCTGTTATCTTAGTTATCGAGAAGCATCCCGGATGAGAATTCTCTCCAAAACATGGCGACAAGCCTGGCTGACTCATCCGAACTTGACGTTCAGAGATATTTCTTCTGATGAAGAGATCAATATAGTGGATAAAATCATGGAGAGATACAGGGACGGGAAAATCCCTATAGAAAAGTTTGGATTTAACGAAATTTCACGTCCTCTTGTTTGCAAAGGAGAAGTTTTTGATAAGTGGCTCGGCATTGCTCTTCAGAATGGAGTAAAAATTCTGGAGCTCATGTATCATGGTTTTAGATTTTCATCAATTTTTAAATTCCTGGCAGCAAAATCGTTAAGAGAATTGGTCCTAATTGGTTGTGATCTGACGCATCTTTCATTATCTACTAGCCATGTGGTGAACTGTCATTCTTTGAGAGAGCTTTATCTATCTCATGTCCGTTTAGATGAAAACATGCTTCAGACTCTACTCACTAGTTGTCCCTTGATTGTCAATTTAGTCATTAACCGTTGTACTAGGTTGGAAAAGCTTGAGCTGCGGAATCTTCAAAATACCAAGTCACTCACTATTAAGACAAATTTTCACAAACTTGTTAAAATCCAAGCACCAAATCTTGAACACTTGTCTTATTCTGGTTATTCTTTGAAAGATCTGGATATTGTTGAATATCAGAATCTGAAATCTTTAAGGATATCATGTTGGAAGATACCTGATGGATTTATCGAGTACCTTATCTCTAGAACTCACTTCCTTGAGAGTTTGATATTAGCTAAAATCTGTAAAAGTTTTGACATCTGCGGAAGTCAATCCCTAAGGGTCTTGAAAATTAAGAATTGTGAGGACATAGGAGTGATTGATGCTCCAAATTTAGTATCAATCGAGTATAAAGGAGAGTATATTCCTCGGCTAACATTTGCAAAAGAATCAAGCCAATTGAAGCACTCACATATCATTCTTGATTGCTGCTACTCCAGTTTGAATGCTTTGTGGTTTTGTCAGTTGAGGAGTTTTCTATCAAACTCGATCTATTGGTCTCAAGTTTCTCTTAATATTCCCAAATCCAGTGAGATCAGTAGGGAACATTTTCAATTGCATGATAGAGTTGCTACACCCCAAGTGGACGTTTTAGATGTAAATATAGAGTCAACTAGTTATTGCCCCGCGTTTGTGGATGCTTTGTTATGGAGTTGTCATCCTAGGAGACTCAACCTATCATCAACGGTCAAAATTATTACATATTTCACCTATCATTTAATGCATATGAAGAATTCGAGCCATTCTACTTCTCATGGAAGCAAGCCTCCGTTTAGTGAATTAAAAGAAGTAAAAGCCTACACTTGGAACAATCAGCCTGTGAAACTAAGAAATGAGGAGCTGGCAATAAGGGATCTTAGGGGGAGGAAGGAAATTTATTTTCTATTAGATTGGTGATGCAGTTAATTATCTCTATTTCAATTGAATGCACTTTTTCATTTCTAAAGTTTATTGATTTAATTTTCAGGATAGATTCTGGATGCTTGAAAACAAGTTTCTGAAGTTCCCTTGAAATGAATCTTTTGTCAAATACGACTATGTTTGAAATATCAAGGCACAGGGACAATATGTTTGGTGTTCTGCTTTTCTCCGGTTCAGGAGGGAACTTGCTGTGGCTTATTGACTTAGATACATTGGGATTTGTAGTTCTCTCGAAGTCTGGGCTTATAGAGTTCTCATTTACTTTAAAGTCACTGAATCGAGCTAGACATATTCAAAACAAGAGACCTCATAGCATCCTGTCTTGTAATTCTAAAGGTTGCCTGAGTTTGATATTGGCGAACCTATTCAATTCTTCTTGGCTTATTTCAACTTACAGTTCTAATTTCGTTTTGAGGCCTCAAAAGTATGTTCTGTGTTGAAATTAGAAGTTACGCTGCACTTAGTTTTACCTTAAAAACTTAGAACTGCACTTTTTTTTTTTTTCTCACGTCGTGCTATATAGAGCTCCTGGACCATGTTCCACTGCTTGTAGAGATAAACAGAAACAGCAATGCTTCAACCATAGCCTTTTAGTATAAGATATACTAAAATAAGCGTTCAGTTGCTTCTGTGATAGCTTTATGAAGGCAAAATTGAGTATCATTTATCACTCTCGATAAAACAGAAGCTCTTGTTTCAGCAGGATGCTCATAGATGCAATTAACTTCAGCACTGCCCATTCCTCGAGGGTGTTTCCGTTCTAAATTTTCATTTTCAATAATTCCACTCGCCGAGTTTGGAGTACACCAGCTTTCTTTCCAAAATTAGGTGATGATGCCATGGATCAGCCCTTAGCCTGTTTCGTTTTGCTTTAGTGATGGACAAATTAACATGACACATTTAAGGGGAGGGGCGGTGGGAGGAGGGGGGGTGCTGGTGTGTTTTTTGGGATTTTTTCCCCCACCAATTTTAGGTAACTAGGATTTTATTAGTTGAGTCAAAGTATTAAAAATAAAATTTGGGGGCAAATTGTTAAAAATAAAGCTTAGAGTCAAAAGATTAAAAACAAAACTATTGGATAAGTCCAAAACTCCATAATCACTGATCAAAAAATTATCACATCTACTCAATAGAAAAAAACTTGATTTACCTTCATTCAATTTTAAAACTTAAAAGCCATCTATAATTAAATTTTCCTGGTTTGTGGGTTTGCTCTGTTTTGTGTTGATGGGATGCTTATCTCCCTTGATTTGACTTTTTTTGTAACGTAACCAAAATCAAATGATAGAATTATGAGCCTGTTTGGATGGGCTTATTTTAAGCAGCTTATAAACTGCAAACAACTTATAAGCTAAAAAAAAAGGGAATTCTACATAGCATAACTAACTCTATTACATATTTATATATAGTAGCTATAGTTTAAAATAATTACATTCCATAGCTAAAAGTTGTATGTTAATGACACTTATTAGCTATTAAGGTAAAAATACAGAACTCTCTTCTTCCTCCTCTCTCTAACGTCTACAACTCTCTCTCTCTCTCTCTCTCTCTCTCTCTCTCTCTCTCTAACGTCCCTTCGCTCTCTCTCTCTTCCATTTTCTCTCTCCTTACCTCCACTCACCACATGGCCGACGTCATCACCATCCTCGGCTCCTTCCCTCTTATCGATCTCAAGAAATAAGGATGGAGGAAAAAGAAACGAGTTGGGGAAGCTTACGAACATCGATCTCAAGAAATAAGGATGGAGGAAAAAGAAACAGAAGTTGGGGAAGCTTACCAGAACATGGAGAAGAGCAAAATGAGCCATTATGTATCAATTAAAAAGGGTCGAATTAAGACACACCACCTCATTTTTCCTCCAGATCTATCACCACCATCGATCGCTCCCTTCCCCTTCTTTCTTCCGTCATCATCTTCTCCGGATACGTTGAATTTTATTTTTTGTATTCGGTTTTTGAGTGTATTCATTAGTTGTTGTTGAGTGAATTCGTTAGTTGTTGTTGAATACGTGAATTTTGAAGTGTATACAAATGAATATAGTGAAATTTAATTCTTTGTATTCGCTTTTTAGTGTATTCATTAATTTTTTTAGTGCAAAATTACGTATTTTGGGGTGTATTTTGAAGGATTTTTTTTTTTTTTTGTATACAATCGGTTTTAAATACAATGTAAAAGTAGCTATAGATGAATACATTTGACATGAATACAGTTGAGTTGAATACATATGACTTATACAGTGAAAAGAATTTTTGAAATTTTTTTATTCGCTGTATTCATGAATACTGCTAGGCCGTTTTATGAATACAACGAGCCATTTTTCGAATACAGCGGGGTAACTGTAGCTACGAAATATAAATATTGAAACTACAGCTATGGCAAAATTTAAACCCCCAAAGTGTAGTCATTTATGTAAAATTCCCAAAAAAAAAAATAAGTTGGGGTGGCCCAACTTTTTTGTTTTCAGCTTATAAGCTGCTTTAGATAAGCTAAGTCAAATAAGCCCAATTATTTTTTTGAACTTATTTTAAGCACAAAATGACTTTAAGTCCTATAAGCAACTTATAAGCCAATCCAAACGGGCTCTATGTAGTGTTTCAATATTGCCCCTTGGTGACATTAATTGTACCATAATTATCTCGTGTTCTCATATATTTGTTTTATTTGTGTCACAACTTTCGAAAAACAAATTTAATAGCCCTACAATTGTATCTTTTAATGCTCTCTAGTTAACTAAACCGCGGTCATACATCTCTCTCTCTCTCTTTTTTTTTTTTTTTTTTTTTTTGGGTGCATTTAGTTGATGTAAATGAAATAAAAAATTTGTAATACCAAAAATAATATAAACCCAAAATTAATAATAAAGTATCGACTACTTTATTATAATTTTATAATTACAGAATTCAAGTTAAAAGTGCAGTTAAACACTAATTTCATGAAGAAAACTTTATCATGTGGTAAGTATCAGTGATATATATATATATATAAGTTGGAATAGATTGTTAAGTTGATTGCAGTTAAACTCTTCTGTAAAATCAAGAGTCAGCCTGTAGTTGTTGGTTTGTTCATTTTTTCAGTTAGATGAAGTTTTCAAAAATATTGTGATGTAGCAATTGAATGTCAATTGCAACAATTATTTAGGCAACGTATATAACATTTCAGAATCTTTCTGCAACTTTGGCATACAGAGGTGAATTTAGGATTCCAAGAGGATGAGTTCGCTTTAGATTTTTTTTTTTTTTTTTAAAAAGATGCAAAAGTGCATTTAGTAGGGTTTAATCCCACAATTTTAAGGGATTAAACCCAACCCTTAACCTCCACTCTATCTAGTTTGACCATGTGTTCATTCAGTTAATATTAGATATATTTTAAGGATTATATATAATTTAGTCGGATGACCATGTGTTCACGTGACTCATTTTTAATGCACAGATTCGCCCCTGTTGGCACATAAATAATTGAAAGAAATGAAAAAAAAAAGTAAATCAATTATTTTTACAAAAAAAAAAAAAAAAAAAAAGCAAAGAGAATTTAAAAGAATACCATTAGCCTTATGGCAGTACGGATGAATATTCCTTTATGTGCCAACGTAATTTATGATGCCATTTCATTTGGGGTATTCCAAAATTATTTGACATTTTTTTACTAATAATTTTTTTTATATATATATATAACTTCAACTATGTTCAAAAATAAATTTATTTAATTATTCAAATTTTAGAGTTTGATGTACTTTCTCTTTATTTATAACTTAACTTCTTCACAATTACTTTAAAATATCAGCTTAATTCTACAACTAATAAAATTGATCAGTCAAATTAATAGCATGAACTCCATATACATTCACACAAAACTTTCATATGAAATGCATAGGAGGTGTAATTCTAAATTCAAGGGAGGAAGTGGAAATCATATTCGATCCACATCTACCAATTAATTTCGTGTACAAAAATCAAATTAATTCTTCTATCAAGAACAGAAAATTGAACAGAAAAAAAAGCCAACATATCTGATAAGGAATACTAACATTTCCCCACTAACAAAAAGCAAAGAATACATGAGTAGAGCTCAAATACCAATTTTGTATAGAAGATGACTACATTATATAATCCCAACACTGCAGAACTATGAAGAGGTCACGGAGAAGATATTTCGGGTCATCGCTTATCTTTTTTCTTCACAAAGGCTATGGGAGGGAATACTGGAAGCCTTTATAATGTGAAGTTTACGAAGTATTTAAAAAGGCTTAAGTCATAGATAGGCTCGAATTTGTCCGAAAAAATCATTTAGACCCTCCAACTGAGATTCCTACCATCTGAACCCTCCAAGAAGACTTTTACTGTGCCACTTAGACACAAAATTAATATGCAGCCAAACACAAAAAGAGCGTGCAATTCACACGCCAAACTAACAAATAAAATCGTGACACGTGAATTTTAATTTAAACAAATAAAAAAGGACTTTTTTTATATTAAAAAAACAGTTAAAACATTGTTTCTCTCTCTTCCCAAAAAATCACCCCTCCCCCTCCCCACTCTCCTTCTTCTCCACCATTCTTCCTCTTCTTTTCCCCGTCGAACTCCGGTGACTGAAAAAAAAAACTCATTTTTTCTTGTTACTGTTAACATTTTTTTAATTTTATTGTTCTACTCAATTGCTCTTCTTGTTATATTTTGTTTTTGAAGGCCAAAAAGAGACCAAATCTAACTGTTGATGTCCTCTTCCGGCGTTGCTGCGGTGATTTCCATTGAAGCAACGCCGTTGAGCAGCGTTTCGCCCTTCCCTGACCTTCATTGCTTTTATTGTTACCAGATTTGTTCTTAGTTTTAGTGAATGTTGTTTTGTACTGCCGGAAAACACCATCTCTGGCAAGCTTTGTCTAGCTCATTGCTCTCTTTAAGCTATGGCTCTATTTTGGCTAATTTTACTTCTATATTCTTGATTTACTAAGCATTTTCAGATCTCCAATGGCTCCAATCTTGCTAGCTGATGATCTTCAGATCTCCAATGGCTCCAATCTTGCTAGCTGATGATCCTTCGTTCCAGTGGCGGATGCACAGCCAACCGAGGGTGTTCACCCGAACACCTTCGGCAAAAAATTACAGTGTATATATAGGGTAAATTTTCTGTATTTATATGCATATATTAACTTTCGAACACCCTCGGCAAAAAATTACAGTGTATATTTAGCTTTCTTTTTTTTCTGAACATCCTGGATAAAAATTCCGGATCCGCCCCTGCTTCGTTCATGTTGCCATTTTCTGTTTCTGACTTCTCTTTTTAAAAAAAAAAAAAAATTCTGAGAGTATAACAAAAAAAAAAAAAAAAAAAAAAAAGGAAACAAATTAAAAAAACAAAAACACTGGCATCTCACGCCCTTTGGACCAGTGTAATGTACGCACTGTGCCACCTCAGCAAAGTGTGTGAAAGTGGCACAGTAAAAGTCTTCTTGGAGGGTTCAGATGGCACGAGTCTCAATTGGAGGGTTTAAATGATTTTTTCGGATAAGTTCGAGGGTCTATTTATAACTTAAGCCATTTAAAAATATGGTGTTGGAAAACAATGCATGAGTCATTTGAACATAAGAAGATTGCCCTTTATATTTATTTTGAGTCACTTAACACTTTCTCACTCTTTGTTTTTGTAATTAATGTGAGCTTTAAGGGACCATTAATAGGGAATACCAATGGAATCAAGAAACGTGCATATGAGTTTTGGTTTCTAATAAAGAAGATGAAACGCTTGGTATGATAAATAATATAAAAATTGTGACTTTTATTCTTAATAAATAAGATAAGATAAATGAGAAAAAATAGGGGAGAAAAAAAAATAATTATGTTTCTTGGCCAAAAAAAAGTGTCACATAGCTTTAAAAAAAAGTGTCACATCACTTTTATTTTTATTCCTATAGCTTTAATATATATAGCGATTTCTTCAGTTTCAAATTAACTCCGCCACGCTTCATTATCATTTATTAGTGCAATTCTTTATTGCCTCACAGACTTCATTTTGCAGGTAACGGTGCCCATATTATGATTCTTCATTATTTTCAATTAGTTACAATAATTATTTATTGCCTTTACATAGGCTTTTAAATATAGTCAGTGAGAAGAATGATGTAAAAAAATGTCAAAAAAGGAGATAAAAGATAAATAAAGATTGGTGGTCCTAGAGACGTATCATATCATTTTGTTTATGCCTAACTTTATATTATATATAAATAGATATAGATATAGATTATCCCAAGACAACTGATACTAGGAAAAACAAACCGGAAATTATACGTAGTGTAATGTTTGGCACATATATTTATAGCCCATATAATTTTCGGGTCAGATCAAGTGGTGGGGACAGGGGGTCAATAAAATAATTAAAATGAGTACTTTTTTTCCCTTTAATTTCTTGAAAATTTAGCTTAAAATAAAAGTATATGTCAACAAAATTTAATGAAAAAATCATTTAAATTGGTTGGATGACTTTTTAAGTGAAGTATCAATATTTGAGCGATTTTTGGGTTGTAAAACAAAATTGAGTGACTTTCTACGAGAACTACTCTAATTGAGTGACTTTTGAATTATACAATAAAGTAAAGTTACTTTCTAAGAGAACTACTCGTAGTTGAGTGATCAATATTATCTCATGAGAACGCATCGTAAAATGAATTGACTTTAGAGATGCACCATAACAATTAAACTTGAAAATTCCTAGATAAACTTTTATACGCTATCTGTCCATTTCACTTGTCATTGTCATGTATTGAGTTGGCACACCCCTAAGAGCCATAAATAGAATGAAAATTTTATTATATTACCCCTAATTATTACTAATTTATCTAATGATTTAATCAATCAAACATACTTTAAAAGTTGTGCAATCACAAACAATTCATTGAAGTTCTCAATCCAATAATTAACAATAGAGGTAAAACAGGTATGAAATGATAAATTATCTCTTGATAGTTTAAACTGGACAATAAAAATGGTTATTTATCTTTAGTACATAGGACAAACAAAAATAGATAGAGAAGTAATTTACATTTTCAGTATGTTGATATTGCAAAGGTAATTTAATATTTGAAGGGTATATATTTTTATTTTTTATAAAAATTCTCCTGGTTACAAAGTAGGTGGAATGAATTGGCTTCTAGAATAAAGTGGCTTTAGAAGTCAAAACTGTATCTAGAAAATTGTAAAAGCAAGTTTGAGTTAATGATACTTTGAAACTGTAGAAGATGAAAAGTGAGTTCTGAAAAATGTGACACATTTATCATTGCGAAGAGTTCAAGCCAGTTCTTTTTAGATCTCCATAGCAGGTTAGTAGAATTTCGAAAGTCTTCAGAACAACATATATATTTGGAAAAAAAAAAAAAAAAAAAAGAACAGCAGTCTTGTTCTGGTACTTGACAAAAAACATCTATCTACTGGAAGAGCTCAAATTTGTTCAATAGAATCTTACCCCAAATGGACTATGAGGGAAATGAGGCCCTCCATCAACATGCAAAACGCAAAAAACCCACTAAACATTCTCCATTTTCTTCCACTTCAAAGCAAGTTTCGAGCTTTAGAACACCTATTCTGCCCCAAGAGCTCATCACTGAAATCCTCTCAAGGCTTCCAGTGAAATCCCTCTTGAAATTCAGGTGTGTTTCAAAATCTTGGCTTGCTTTAATCTCTAGCCCTCAATTTGTCAAGACCCATCTTAGTGTATCTGTTAACAACAAGGAATGCACCAAGCATAGGCTGATGTGGAGTTTTGGACCTGAGTTGAATCTTAAAGAATGTACTCTTACTTCTTTATTTGATGAGTCTGTTACTGAGGTATTTGACTTGGATTATCGCATGATATCCGATGGATTGTACAACAATTTGCCTGATTCTGAAATGATTCTAGGTTCTGTCCATGGATTGATTTGTCTTGCGGATAAGAACGGTGATTTGTTTTTATGGAATCCATCAATTAGAAAGTACAAGAAATTGCCTATTCCTATATCCCTATTGTCGTTTTCCCAATGGAAAATATATGGTTTTGGATATGATGAGTTTCATAATGATTATAAGGTAGTGGCTACTTTTTTAAAGTATGGCAGTTTTAATCAAGGTGAGCTCAGAATATATAGTTTAAAGAGTGATTCTTGGAGAAGGGTTGATGATTGTCAGATTGGGTGTCGAAAAAATGTTTCGGGTAAGTCTGTGAACGGGAAACTTCATTGGCCTAGTTCTGCTTTTGATGGTGTTTGTTTTTTGTATACCGATGGTAATTTTTTGTATGAGGGCTGGAACATCATTTCTTTTGATTTGGCTAATGAGAAATGGGGAAAGGTGGAGCAGCCCTTTTATGGAAAAGGCGAAGATATCTCTGTGCTGCTGGGAGTGTTGGGAAGTGATCTTTCCATCTTTTGTGATTGTGGCGGAACTCATGTAGATGTTTGGGTTATGAAAGAATATGGAGTTAAAGAATCTTGGACAAAGATGTGTATCATCAAGTATCCTGATGATCAAGTGGGGTACGGTAATCTGTTTTCTCTGCACTATTTCATGTCAAATAAAGGTGAAATTTTGGTTGCATTTAATTCAACTTCCATGATATACAATCCCAAGGATGACTCGTCACGAATTTTAGAGGTTATTAACTTTGATAACAATCCCAAAGCAGAAATCTACATTGAAAGCCTAGTTTGTCCTTTTTCTAGAGAAGGTACTGAGGGTGCAACAAAAAGCAAAAGGATGAAAAAGCTCATATCAAGATAATCAAGTAACAAATAACTTGTAAGAGTACTTTTCTTCTCAAGCTCTGTTAATTCTGTTTGTTATTTCAAATATTGAGCAACTTAATGAATGTGTATAGAATATCCTAAAACTATATTGCTAGGATCTTGTTAGCCATTTTCCCTTTATGCACTATTTCAAGGAACAATAATTTTGTCTTCAGCTTCAAACTAAAATGATACATGGATATTTTTTTCACTAGTTTACCAGTTTATTAGGAATGTTATCCCTTTAGAGTGAAGAGTCTTGACAGCATAAAAAATAAAGAGCACCAGGAACATGGAAATCATGCCAGGTGAATGCGCCGGTAACGACGAGGTCCTTCTCAAGGTGGTTGTTTGGTCTAGGTTCTAATTAATCTTCTTCAGGTGAAATCTTTTTTTGAGAAAGAAAAGCCTCAATGCGCCCAATTCTGCCGAGAGTAGAAAGGCCAAGCGGACTCCGCCAGTTACTAGGCCCGGTTATACCAACACCCAACCACTTTAATGCCCCATTTGATTACAAGCCCACGTTACCTGCCTCGGCTCTTCAGGTGAAAACTTTATAGGGCAAAAAGAGGAAATTTGGGTGTTCTGGGACATGGATTACGGTCTGGCCTAGTATCTGCCTGTGGCTTTTTCACTTGCGTAGGGAAAGAGGAAACTTTGGTGTTCTTTAGCAACTTTATGCTACTTCGCTTGGAACTTTTTGACAACTGACATAGTTTGTTGCGTAAGGATCTTAGAAAATCTTTTTACAGTGACAACAAATTAGAAAATGAAATCTAATCGATTAGCTAATATGACAAATAGGAAAGGTGATTAAGTCCGGTATGCTTGTGATTCTTGGAGAAATGTCGACATTATTCAGAATAGGTTGCCATTTCTATTCATTAAGTCCGGTTTGTTTGTGAATGGGAAGCTTCATTGGGCTATTAATGCTTCTCAGGATCTTCGTGTTAGTTATAATAGTTGGACATCATTTCTATTGGTCTGGCTTATGGGAATTGTGGAAAGGTTAGGTGGAGAAACCCTACTATGAAGAAGGAGATTTTGATTTCAGGTCGTGCCTCGGAGTGTTAGGATGTGATCTTTCTATGTTGTGTAATCATTAGTGGACTCACGCAGATGTGTGGGTTATGAATGAGTATAGGGTCCAAATATTTTGGACATGTATGTTTATCATGTCAAAGGAAGGTGAAATGTTGTTTCAGATTGGATCAAATTTCATAATTTACAATCCTAAAGACATCAGGTTTCCCAATGTTACCAACTGTGAAAACTTTTTTGAGGCAAAGATCTACGTTGAAAGCCTTGTTTGGCCCTTTTTAGCTAAAGGTACCAAGAATGAGACAACAACAAAGGCTGAATAAGCTAAGATGAAGACAATCGTATAATGAATAACTAGTAAGAGTTATAATTCTGTTTCTTTGTAAAATTTTGGAACAAGACATATGCATAATACAAATGTCTTTAAGCCATATCTACTTGTTGATCTTGTTTGTCCTTTTTCCTTTTTTGGATGACAAGGGAACCCGCAGCCACTACTCTTCGGGTGCGCATTGGGTAAACGCCGATATTGTGTAATAGCCCGCAAACCACTCACGAGAGATAATCCGCACTAGGCAATCCCCGTGCGACGAGCTCGATCCAGAAGGCAAAATGTCCTTTTTCCATTTTGTTTCATGAAACAAAAATATTTATTTTTGTTGAGGTGCTTGGTGACTTCATCTTCAAACTAAATGGCACTTTACGTTGTCTCTTCTTGAGCAATTTTTTTTTTTTTTTTGGACATCCTGGAAAATAATGATCTGACTATTAGGTTGACTTTATATGTGATATATCAAAAAATGTGGTTTGATCCTTTTATGTAAATAGTATGACTTTCTGGGTGCACATGAAAAAAAAAGAGGTGAAAATAGTAACTCAGTTTTGCAGAGAATGGATGTGGATGATCAAGATTTAGGACTCTTTACTAACGTTGTTGGGATTGATTATACAGTCCCTATATTACGACATGGTGAGTTGGTTTCATGAGTGAGGAAGAATTGATTTTTGGGTGGAAATCATTTGTGAAGGCTACTCCCTCTGGTCCAAAATAATTGAGGATTTAGCCTCTAAAAGTTGGTCCAAAATAATTGAGGTTTTTAGTCTATCAAGAAGGTATTTTATTCTTTTTCCAAATTTACCCTTGACACATTCTTAATTCAATGAACAAATTTAATGCTTGTTATAGTTTCAAAGCCCCTCTTAATTAAGGGTATTTTAGTCACTATACCTTTTAAATTTTTGAAGTGAATTCCTTAATTCATGTGCCCAAGTCTAAAACCTCAATTATTTTGGACCGGAGGGAGTATATTATTGTAGTTAATGTTTTTTCTTAAATAGAAACCAAAGTAGAAACTTCATTGGAACATGAAAAATTACAGAGTAACAATTGGTGCATATCCCTCAACTACTAAGCAAAGATCCTGTCATGCTGATTCCAATTCCTTCAAAAGTGTTTGCGAACTTTTCACGTATCAATTTGGTTCTTGCACCAGTAGAGACTTTCTTGCACTGAAATATGCTATATTCAGAATGTTCGTTTTTTTTTTCTCACTTTCTGGGGAAGTTTGTGAGCGTGCTTCTCTTTTCCTGGAAAACTGACTGGTAAATTCCTTAGCTCTTGTGGTTTCGCAGAGTGCAGGCGGATATCTATATGACATCTGTGTGGTTGTTGCGACTTGTTTTGTCATGGAACAATTAACAAATATTTCTTCTTTATTGTCTCAGCTTTTTGCAAGCACCGGATTTACGCAGTGGCGCTACGTCACAGATTGAGCCAAGGAGATCTTCTGACTGATGTGCAATTTGGGTCATATGGATTCTCATTAGTGTTTGTTGTTAGGATTGCCTATGTATTTTTTGTTGGTTTTTTTTATGTTGAATGACTCATTGAAAGTTAAACTTGTTTGATTGTGTAATATGTGGTTTCTTTAATATGTGGTTTCTTTTATACAATCTCCTTCCAAATATGCTCTAGGTGAAATTAGAGTGGTTCAAACCGTCGTACTATTGAAGCATATTGGTGCATTTCAAAACCACCACTAAACGCAAGAAATCTTGATCACTCTACAGAATACTATAGTTAATTTATACCTTTAAAAGCATAGTTGTGGGGTGCTTTGGGCAGTTTTAGTAATCTTATATAAATGTCAATTTATTATAGGTATTTTGGTTTAGCAACAAACTAACAAGGTGAAACGTTACCTGCTATAGTTAATTAGATGGTTTCTTGCAAGAATCTCAAAGTGCATTCTATAAGATTACGTCATAGTGCGTTCTATGGAAGATTTGGATGGTGAGAAATATAAAATTTGATATTCGGTCACTTAGAAATCAATTTTTTGTTTCTTTTTCTTAAATTCTTTTGTCGTCAAGAAAGTATGGCAAGTGCATTCTTTTGACTAATGCTAAAACTTTATGTTATTATCTTTACTATCTAATTAAACATTTATATTACTTTTATAAAGTTGCTTCTACAGATTTAATTGTAACCTGAATGTATATTTAGTTAGTAAATTCTATTGAATTCTGTATCAGCTTTAATCAATTATATATATATAAAAAAATCATGAAGAACTTTCGAAGGTTATAATAATATTTACTCTCACTCGGTATTTAAACAATGGCGAATTTACGTTTATATTTTGGGTTCCTGTGAACCCATGCTCTGTCCAAAACTTTGTTTTGTGTTACATACAAATATATCAACACCAATACCATCCTTGTGCACCCAATTAAACAAAGGCGTATGGTGCACTGAGCAAGTGACTAATTACATGCATTTGTGGGGATTGAAACCTTTAAACATCATTTTTGTTTTACAATTTCCAAATACAATTCTTATAAACCAGCAGTATATACACTTGAGCATTCAATAATGCAAAATTGTTGCTTCATGGCGGTATTTAGTTAACTTAATTGTTATATATATGACATTTCTAGTCTTTTTAGATGATTTATTTCTTTTCCTATACTATTATTTTCTTTCGTTTTTTGTTTCCAATATGATATTTCATTTTTTCGACACGTTCCTCTCTTGTCGTTGATATATATGCGATGGTATACCCATCTTCTTGAAATTCTGAATCCATTCCCGTAAACATCAAATTAAATAATTTAATTTTATCTTTAAAATATAGTGAAAATGCATTTCACTTTATCATAACTAAGTGATAAAAGTGTAGTATATTAAAGATACATGTTTTGCATTAATTAGTTTATTAAACAGGGGAATGAATAAGTTTTTACCCATACATTTATCCTTCTTTACTCACATTCCGTCCCTTTTAAGTATAATATTTTACTTTTGCATAAGTGGGTTAACCGGGTGAATGATTCTCTTTAGGCATAATACATAAACATACCCTCAAATTTAGCTTCAGCTGGCAAGTACGGCCTCCAATTTTGAGTGTGCACAAGTAAGCACCTCAACGTATATAAAGTTGAACACGTAAACACAAATGCTAACATGACACATAAATTTTGGAGGTGTTTAGATGATAATTTTATAAGTTGGAGTGTTCAACTGACAAAGTAGAGACAAATCGAATTTTTTCAAGTTTTGCCATAGATTCCCAAAAAAAAAAAATTGAAAAACTTGATTTGGGTAAAGGTTTTCAAGTTATGAAAATGTATTTGGCCATAGTTTTTCAAAACATATATCACTTTTTATTTTGAAAAAGATGAAATATTATTTATACGCATAAGTTCTAAAAACTAACAAGAATACCAACCATACAAAACATACATACTCCCTCCGTTCACTTTTACTTGTCCACTATATATGGAGTTTGCACACTCCTTAAAAAATAATAAATGACGTGCATATTTTATCATGATACCCATATTAATTAGTGTGTTTATTGGATTAGAAAAATGATTTGAAAGGAGTAATTAATGTTAAGGGTAAAACGGGAAAAACGAATTAGTTTTCTCTTGATATGTGAAAGTAGACAAATAAATGTGAAAATTTATTTTTGGAATAGTGGACAAGTAAAAGTGAATGGAGGGAGTATTTGTTAATCCCAAATTATGCAAAACATGATATTTTAACAACAATTGCTAATAACACACTTACTAGCTACGACAATTCAAATTACAATACAAAGATCCATCCATGCAAGAAAAAAATAACAGTAGTAACAAGTTATTCTTTAATATAATCTTCTCACATTGTACGAACAATCTTCCCTCTATAAAAGAGACTGCTTTAATTGTATCAACGTGGTAGATATGACTTTAATGGAGGAACGTGGTAGAAAGAATTAGCTGAATAATAAATAGATAAGTTTTTTTTTTTTTGGGGGAAAATGACATAGGTACCTACTTAAGACTCTTTATTACAAAATATATAGATAGTTTTCCTTATTTACAAAACATAACGATATTTTACGAAACATGACGGATTTTCATATATTTTTCATTTTTTTAATTTTTAAAAAATATTTTTTTAAAAAATAAAATTATTTTTTTTTAAAAAAAATTAATTTTTTTTAATTTTTTTTTTTGCTCAAAGGCTTAAAAAATTATCTCAAATTTTTGTGTATGAAAGTTGTATGAAAAAATGTATGTAATGTGTATGGGTGAGGAAAATTTTTAATATAGTTTTCATACACAAAATTGTGAGCGAAAACTTTAAGCCTTGAATATTGTATGAAAGTTGTTACACTGACGTTGTAGTTGTATTAATTTTTCAGAAACCTAATATGAATTTTATATATGAAAAAATGTGAATGAAATTCTAAGTCTTGAGCGAGATATACACATTTCATACCATTCTCATACATAAAATTTTGAGCGTAATGTTTAAGCCTTGATCAAGATATACATATTTCATACGTTTTTCATACATAAAATTTGGGCGAACTTTTTAAGCCTTAAGCAAGATATACACATTTCATACACAAAAATTTGAGCGATTATTTTAAGTTTTGAATGTTGTATCAAAGTTGTATACAATGTTATTATAGTTGTATTAATATTACAGAAATCTAACATGAACTTTATACACGAAAATGTAAGCGAAATTCTAAGTCTTGAGCGAAATACAAATTTCATACCATTTTGATACACACAATTTTGAGCGGATGTTGTAAGCCTTGAACGAGATATACACATTTCATGCATTTTTTATACCGTTTTCATATACTAAATTTAGAGCGAACTTTTTAAGTCTTGAGCGAGATATACACATTTCATACATAAATTTTTGAGAGAAAAAAATAATTTTTTTAAGAAAATAATTAAAATAATTAAAATAATTTTTTTTTTAAAAGTATGTTTTGTATAGGACTTGTAATGTTATGTTTTGTAAATAGAAAACTATCGTCATTTTTCATAAATATTTCTCCTTAATATGTATATAGACGTACTTTACCCATAAATTTTTTTGTAAAATACAAAAGTTTGGGGTAGTTTTTAAAAGTTTTGAAAAGATCAAAACATAGATCTTGGCCCAAAAACAGGTTTGAGCCAGAATTTGGGAATTTGAAGATTTGTTTCAAAATCTGTCAAAATTGTATGACCAATCAAAGATTTGAAAACAAATCTTCAAAATATGCTCCCAAAATTTATGGCCAAATGGGAGCTTATGCACACCTAAAGTTAAAGGGTGTACTTACTAGCCGAGACGAAATTTGAGGGTCTCTTTATGTACCTTCTCTTTGTCGTAAGCATATGTATAAGTGGCGGGTAAATTTCATGAATGGTCACTTAACTGTCACTTTTTTTTTCACTAAAGTCACTTAATAATATTTTTTAACACAAAAGTCACATAACTATCACTTTTTTTCCACCAAAGTCACTTAACTATGATTTCTAACACAAAAGTTACAAAACTTTTAGCGTACTAACACAAAAGTCACACATGTTGAAAAATTCAACTGCCGATGGATAATTTTTTTTTTTTTAATCCAATAGATACAAACTCAATTAAAAAGAACCAACTCGATCCAAAACTCATGTAGATTTTAAAATATTAAAGAAACATAACCAATCCTTCACCAAATATACGATCCTTCTCTCTAGGGACTCTTAAGAAAAAAATGTGTGGAAATAAAATGTTCATTCTAGGATTAACTTTTTTCAGTTTGATAATTTCTTTTTCTTCATAATTGTAATGCAATTCAAAATCTTTTTCTATATGATTCATGTTCATGACCGAAAATAAAATGTTGTGGCTTGTAATGCTAACTATTGGATGGTATAATTTTCATGATTGTAGTACCCAAAAAAAAAAAATGTATCGGACGAAGACATGACCGTAGATATGTCCGTCTTTAATTATTTAATTATATACTAACGACTAAAATTTCTGGAGAATTGTTCTTGGAATAAAACTTATTTTCATAAATATTATATTGCTTGATGTAAATATTAGTTAACTTGATTAATTTACTTGAAACGATTTTTTTTTCCAATATAAGAGCATATTGACCTTTTTTTCAATATATATTGAAAAGTGTTATATGTTGTTGGATAGTAGGAAATTGAATTATATGGAGCAATAGTTATTACTATTTTAATCGGAGGTAATAATCTTGTGATTTTTTTTTTTTCGGATCGGGTCGGTTCTTTTCAATTGAGTTTGTATCTATTAGATTAAAAATAAAAAGAATATAAATATTACCCATCGGAAGTTGAATTTTTCAGTAGGTATGATTTTTGTGTTAATAAGCTAAAAGTTTTGTGACTTTTGTGTTAGAAAATATAGTTAAATGGCTTTGGTAGAAAAAAGTGATAGTTATGTGACTTTTGTGTTAGAAAACATAGTTAAATGACTTTGATAGAAAAAAGTGATAGTTATGTGACTTCTGTGTTTGAAAAGATAGTTAAATGATTTTGGTGGAAAAAAAATAATAGTTATGTGGCTTTTGTTTTAAAAAATATAATTAAATGATTTTGATGGGAAAAAGTGATAATTTAGTGAAATTTACCATAAGTGGGTTACTTGGGGAAAAAATTGAGCACAGAGAAAAACGAAGGAAAAAAATTCAGCTGGTAGTCAAAACTCAAAATTTTCTTAGCCCTAATGGAATCCAAGGGAGATGAAGCCTCCCATCAACACCCAAAACAAAGCAAACCCACAAACCATTCTCCATTTCCATCAACTTCAATCCAAGAATCTGCCTTAACAATTTCTATTCTGCCCCAAGAACTCATCACTGACATACTCTTAAAGCTACCAGTGAAACCCCTCTTGAAATTCAGGTGTGTTTCAAAATCTTGGCTTGCTTTAATCTCTAGCCCTCAATTTGTCAAGACCCATCTCAGTATATGTGCTAATGACAAGGACTACACCAACCATAGGGTTGTTTTGAAAGTAAATTCACCTGAGTTCAATCTCAAGGACTGTTCCCTTAACTCTTTGCTTTATGACCCTGTTACCGAGGCATTTGACTTGGGTTATCCTATGAAAAATCCCCGAAAACCCCTTAGATCTATTAGGATTGTTGGTTCTGTCAATGGGTTGATTTGTCTTGTCATCGGGGTAAATGACTTCTTTCTGTGGAATCCATCTATTAGGAAGTTCAAGAAATTGCCTGATCCTACAGATGGTTTCTATATCATGTATGGTTTTGGATATGATGAGTTTCATGATGATTATAAGGTAGTGGCTATTTGCAATAATCTGAGATATAACGGTTCACATCATGTTGAGGTCAAAATATATAGTCTAAAAAGTGATTCTTGGACAAGTACCTATGAGTGTTGGAGTGGTGGGGTGCTATCCACTAGGTGGGGTACTCTTGTGAATGGAAAGCTTCATTGGACTACAACAACTACTACTACTCGTGTTGGTGTGAATAATCCTAAGGACATCATTTGTATTGATTTGGCTGATAAGAAATGGGGAAAGGTGGAGCAACCTTGCTATGGAGAAGGAGATTTTAATTGTACGTTGTCCTTGGGAGTGTTGGGAGGTGATCTTGCTTTGTTTTATGATTATCTGAGAACTCACGCAGATGTGTGGGTTATGAAGGAGTATGGGGTTAAAGAATCTTGGACAAAGATGCTTACAATCAATTATCCCAATGATCCTACGGCGTATCTGTTTCTTCATACCTTTTGTATGTCAAATAAAGGAGAAATTTTGTTTGAGTTTGGATCATCTTTCGTGGTTTACAATCTAAATGATAACTCGATCAGAAATCCAGAGATTACCAACTGTAATTTCATTAGGCAGGCAATCATCTATATTGAAAGCCTAGTTTGGCCTTTACTGGATAAGGAACCAATAATTCAACAGCAATGAAGACTGGAAAAGGTTCAGATACAAGATGTATGCATTTGAGCTTTCAAAAAATGATCTAACTAAATTTTAGAACCTACCTATTGACAAAAGTAGTATTCGTCCAAGTTCAAAAGAAAATTTCCCTTTCTTCACGCGAATTTTGAAATTCTGCAATCCATTTTCATCATTCTCAGTGAAGAATGAATTCAACTTCTTGTTAGCCTCCATGTAATAATCATTTGGGGCCTGATGGCTTCTTGATCTGTCATGAAGTTTTAATTTCCTTCTTGATCATGTATTTGATCAAAAGTGTATCCGATTCCACTGTTACGCCCTGATAGGTATGATCAAGACATCATTATAGTCCACATGCAGACGTTAGGGACAATTAATCTACTCCCCGCTGACTGCATGTATGGCAATGATGAATCATGGGTTTCCCTGTTTTACTGCTCATTTTCTATGTACTAATATTATTTCGATGTGCATATAGCAAGACTTACCTACGTTCACTAATTGCATATCACATTTTGTTGGTAGGTTCAAGTCTAGTTCGTTGTGACTTGTGACAAAAGGTTGAACAGGCTTCTCCTTCACTTGAATGTCTGTTATATGTAATATCAGGTTGAGATTTATCTGAAATAGAAATTGACCGCCCTCTTCTACTTATACTTGTCATCTGTTAGTCTTGATTTGCTCCATTTGTAATGATATCTTGACAAAATGGAGAAACGGAGTGCAAAAGCTTATCTAAAGGAAAAGTAAAAGGGCCTCTATGGTAATGCATTTGTTGTTAACTTTCTGATCTTGGTTGAAAAATTTCTGTCAAACAAATTCCCTTTTAAGGCTTGAACGAACATTAAAGACCTATTCAATATTTGCCTGTTTACAGTTACAGTCAAGTTTGGAATTTAACAAAATGAGTCATTACATAGATTATATAAGTTATTACATAGAAATATCAAAACAAAAAGAGAAACAGTATGCAAAAGTAACGGCTACATACTTTGCTTGATTACACATAAGCACTAGTCCTGCAGGTTACCAAAATTGAAACAGAGCAACGGCTTATTCAAATGGTTGAAACTGAATTGGAGCAGAGGAAGCAAAGCTGTGCATATAAAGGTCAATTTTGAAGGGCAATCTCACTTTATTGTTTCTTCTGTGTGCCATATTGTTTATATGTTTATTTAGTATTTGTTACAACATGAAGGTCATGTAGAAAGTGTTCTGTTAGCGTTAGGATAACCATTTGCTTGCACCTTAGTTATGAAGGTAATTGTGGCTTGCCATCAAATTTGATGCCACAAACAATTATGCTTTGGGATATGTTTGCTTGAGCACTGCTTCAAAGTGGAAAGATAGTTGTTTTGTGTGTGCTTCTTGTGCTGTAAATACTGTTTAGTTACATCAGTCATCAGTTAGCAGGGGTGTAACTACATGGTCAGTAAAGGGTTTAACCGAATCCCCTTTTACAAGTTAATTACACTGTGCATTAAAATAATTTTCTTATGTGCATATATGTAAATTGTTGAATCCCCTAAATACAAGAAAAGCCTCTAGTATCGTGGTAAAGGTGGCTCAAAAATTGTTTTAGGTTGTAGGATCGAATTCCAGGTGTAAAACACTTTACCTTTATTAGAATTCCTGGTTAGAAAGACCCCTTGTTCCATGCTGGTTTCAGATTGAGTATATGGACCTATGCGATTTAGGTCGTATGCATCACATATGTGGTTTAAAGAGTTTAACTAATATCCACTGGTAATGTAGTATTATTTCCGCTATAAGGTCACATTTATCTATTATAATAGGTAAAACTCGCCTTACTTTCAACATTAGAATTACATGTTAGATATCTTTTGGATAACCTGATATTGTAGTCGTTATATGTAAATTAAACTCCTGGTTTAAAATATTTACTTGAGTACCTGTAAACTTTATCTTAGTTTCTCTCTCTTTTTTTTTTTTTTTTTTTTAAATAAAGTTTTCTCAGTTCTTCTTATCTTGTTATATCTCAGGTTGGCAACTTGGCTGCCCCAGTTGAAGAATGGACGGTTCTATGCCAGAAAGGGGTGTTGTCAATGTATTTAATCTATACTGTGGTTTCAGGTTCTTAATCAATTAATGAATGAGTTGAAAAGATTGCACCCTCTGAAGCTATTGCTTGAGTCTGGTCTTTCCAAAGTATTTATTCTAAATTCTTGTTTTTCATCCAAACTTCTTTCAGTGTAATTGTAGCTTTTCTGATTGATTATTTAAATTTTCATTTTTATTAGCTTATGATTGGTGTGACGAATAATACTTATAAATGACTTCTACAATACTTTTCACATGTTCAATCTTGCTACTTCTCTGTTTGGGGTGAGTTGGGAAATACTCTTGGAGATAGAGGAGGCAATCACTAATGGAGACCACGAGCTAGAGGTTGACAATAAGTTCTTTCAAAATTGACTATTCAAAAGATGCAAGAATATCCGATAGAGATTGACAATAAGTTCTTTCAAAATTGACTATTCAAAAGATGCAAGAATATCAACACCTAGGATTACCACTACATTAAATATTCTTACTCTACTTACCAAAGTATAATTTTCCTTTCGAAGGAAAATCAAATAAACTTTTGCATTGAACTTAGCTTCACACTGGCTGTAAGCATGGAGAATATATTGATTTGGAATCTTCAGCAAAAAATATATTGATTTGGAATATTACATTGTAGTGCATTCTTTGGTACTGACTTTTTATTTTTTACCACTATATAAATTAGAATCTATTGAAAATATTTTAAAGTGCATATACAGATGTATATATCATGAATTATAAGTAGTATTCGACTTAAAAAAACTGCATGAACATGAGTACAAATTTTCATCAATACAAGAAGTAACAAAAAATAAATCTAAACATACCTGGTATAAGAGTCTGTTTGGATGGGCTTTGAAAAAATAGCTTATAAGTTGTTTTCAGCTTATAAGTCAAAGAAAAAATACGTTGGGGTAGTTCAATTTTTTTTTTTTTGGCTTATGATAAGCTAAACCAAACGGGCCAATTATTTTTTTGGCTTATTTACGTACAAATGCGCTTTTTTGTTCGAAATAAAACAAAAAAGTTTGAAAACGAACATTTTAGTTGTTTTAGCAACTTATAAAATAAGCCACTCCAAATGGTCCCTAAATCTGCAACTTGCCTACTGCTTTTTCTGACAGAGAAGATTATACATACTCTTGATTGATAAATGATAAGTCCATTCATATAAATTGATTAGTGAGCAAAATTTAAGATAACGAGTAGGACAATTCATTTTTTTAGTTAATTTAGTAACGAAAGTAAACCAAAAGTTTTCAGTTTCGGAGATGGAATGATTCGGTGACAAAATCTGTATTCTTTCTATTGATTAACCTAGCCCCTAATGTGCACGAGAATATATAGAAGGAAGGTTTTTGTAAGACGTCAGTCACCCTCAAAACAAGGAAAAGTAAATAAAAGTAAATCTTTTCTTTTTGTGGACTAATCAGAAAAGTTAATCAACTCCAATAATTCTAAAACCTTTTTATTTAGGTTATGCATGTGGGGTGCTATAATTATTGAAAGGCTTGATATAAATCAAAACTCTCTTCCTCAATTATCCCTTTTGCTTCATAAGATGTATGCAAAATATTGTCAGGGTTTCCTTTGGGACCTTCCGTCCAGTGCTTGAATGGCTGCTTTTTTTCCGCCTTCACTGCTCCACGGCCTTACTCTTGAACATTCTTTTAGTAGAGATGGATGGATTGAGTCAAAATGGGTTAAATTAATAAGTGAATCGTGATCATCTGACAAAGTTTGCTTGAGTAAAATATATTGAATCAAGATGCATCAGTTAATGAGTTATAATTTGACTCGCCTATAGGATTTTACTTGTCTCATTTTGACTAAGCATACATTGGGCGAATTATACTCAGCAAATTTCTCAGGGGTTGTTTGGTTGATTGTTTTGACATGGTCAATCATAGTATAAATTTCCGAATAAATAATACAGTGTTTGGTTGATTGCATGCAAAAGATCACTGCATATCTGTTGCAACGTTTGGTTGGTTGTACCCATTCACGTCTTTAAGATTTTTCATAGGAATGACACTAAATAGCCGTTTTGTTAGTAGTCCCAAGTCGTGGATGGATGGCAATTGTTCTTATATGGTCAATCTTCACCTCTTGATCTAGCTTTTGGGTTGAGTTAGGCTCAAGTTCTATTTTCTTGTCATATTTTCTGGAGATATGCTAGGCTAGGATTATGATCCTTTTTTACTGCTTTATGTTGCTGCAAGTATTATAAGTGCAGAGCTCAACAAAGCAAAAAACTATAATTCTCTTTGTTGCATCTATTCCAATATACTTCTAGAAATTTTCTATCTTCCACTGTCGTTTCCCTTAGTTTTTTTCTCTTAAAAAACCAACATGTTTTAAGCACTCCTATTTAAAACATATCCAGTTTTAAGAACTAATTCAAATTTCATCTACTCGAATGATGAACTTTTACACGAACTTGATTCAAGTTTAGTGTGGTATAATTCAAGAGATGACACTTACAAGTGTCCTGGGAGGCAGAGATGTGGTTCTACAAACAAATTTAGTATATATGTTGAAGGTCTTGTTTCGTCAAATTTTCTGGAGTAAGTTTGAATAGCTATTGATCAATGGGGGAGGATGGAAATTCGTGCTCTTCGAGGTCTTGTGCTCATGATGAACTAACAAAAAATTTATAGGTAAATGATTCTGGAGATTTAGCAAAGAGGATAACAAAATTGTGCCAGGAAGTAATCAGTGAAAAAATTGACAGTAGCTTCTTTTATTATTATTATTATTATTATTATTATTATTATTTTTTTTTTTTTTTTTTTTTTTTACTTTTTTACAATTTTCAATCCTGTAGTGTTGGCGGTACTTGCTTTGGAATGGGAGGAAATTAGGTTTCTGGCAAGATGTGGTGTGTGGAAAGAGGAGTTCCCTCCTATCTGTCAAATTTCTCAATCCTTTAAAGCTGTAGTATCTGATTGCTGAATGACGAGCCCCAAAGGATGGACGATATAAGATGGAAGCCTAAAACAAGGGGAAAATTTATAGTTAAAGAAAATTACCATGTTCTCATGAGGAACGATAACATCTTAAAAAATTGGTAATTGATGTATGAGTCTTGTCTCGGATAATTTGATGATAGGAGGTGTCAAGTTATGCTGTAGATGCTACCTTTGTCAGGCGGAACGCAAATCTGCTGGTCATCTAGTTTTTGCATTGAAGGGCTACTCACAAGAACATGGTAGCTCTGGGACGTGTTTTTGAACCAGTCATCACTGAGAGCTAGCTGCTTTTTGAGGGCGGTACAGTTGGGGAAAATGTTTAGATGTAGATAATGTAATGCAACTTCTAGAATTTGTTGACTGTTAAGCTTTTATGTTAAGACTCAATTTTTTTTTTTGTACAAATTTGCCTGTTAATGAAAGCATTACTTTATCACAAAAGGATCTTTTGTATATGTTTACGAATGATGGAATTTGATCAGAAAAGAAACAAAAAGCTGGATCCTAATGATGGGATTTGATTTTATTTTAGTTTTAGAACTCTGTTGCAGAATTATTCTGCAGTATTTGTTAGCACCTATCAAATTTTCGCTTGATTTTGAATAATTACATGTTCAATAGATTGTTTACTGTATAGGATGAATTCGAGTGATTCAACTTCTCATGGAAGCAAGCCTTGGCATAGTCAATTAGAAGTGAATGCCTACACATTTGATCGGAAAAATAAGCAGCGTGTGGAACTCAGAAGTGAGGATCTGGCAATAGGACCCTTATAGAGAGGGGGATTATTGGTGATGCAATTAGTTTATCTGCATTGCAAATTGAATGCACTTATTCATTTATGAAGTTTATTGATATGTTTTCAGGATATATTCTAGACACTTAATAACTTCTAGTTTATGAAGTTTTCTTAAAAAGAGTCTTTGGTCGAATATGACTAAGTTGGAAATATCAATGCAGAGAAACATTATGTCCGGTATTCTATTTTCTCTTCAGTTCATGTGAATTTTCTCATGTTTCTATGATCAATATAACAGTGAAAGCAGTTGCGATATTTTCATATAATGGGTTTACTGTCGTCAGTGTAGATGATAATATATGCACATCTCTGGGTTTTAAGAACTTCAAACTGAATGTGCTGGCTTCTTGGAGTGTGATATTGCTTATATCAATAACGAGACTGTGTTAGTTAATTCTCGGACTATTTCCTATATAGAGAAGTTCCCGAATGTTCTGCATCTATTGGCACTTCTGGTGTATAGGTATCGAGCAATGGAGAACATTACTAGGACAATGTCATTAGCCAAGGATCCCACAGTTGTATTTGATTTGTTATTGGATTTTTGGGAGTTTGTTATTGGACTTCCTCTCTCAACAGGTCATAAGGGTATTGGATAATTCATTTGATTTTTGACAGTTTGCTTTGGAATTTTCCAGGCAGGGGCGGACACACGTACATTGAAGCGGTGTCAAGCAACACCAATTCGTCAGAATTTTTTTATTTAACATACGTATAAACAGTATTCAAAAACAGATATATATAATCAAAAGACACCGCCTGGCAGAATGTGTCGCGCAGTCTGGTGTTCCGGAGCTTTGTAAAATTGGGATAGAGGTTGTAGCATGTAAAGGTCGATTCCTGGTCTTCTCGGGGCTTAAAATGGGTTATACCAGCACAGCCATGGTTAATACAATATGATACGGATATATTATGAAATAATACGTAGCAACCATCCAAACAAGTTGTTATTATTCAACACCCATGCTTCACAACGTAAATCATACATACATCTAAAAGTAATTTGCATATGGAGAAGCAAATTGAAGAAACTCCTCATCACGCTCGAATACAGACATGTCTTGTTCATTCAACATGACGAATGCTTCGGTGCCATCATCTCGGTAGTTCAGCAAATTGAACAATTTATTGTAAGGACCAGTAGCTATGGTTGCAGCCACGGGTTTTCCCCAACCAAAATCAACATCATAAGAAGGAAATTTACACATACTGCTGCAAGTGTACTCATCAAATTCCTCCTTCTGTGGTGGCAATACTTTAGCTAATTCAAGAATTTCTAAGGCCCATGCATTTTCTTTGATATTATCTCTGGTCCTATATAGTTGTTTTTCTTTCCTCATGAGACCAACTATTTTTGGTAAGTTCATGTCTGCCTCATTGGAAATATGTGTAGAGAAGTGAGACAGAGCATTTCCAACAGAGTTAGGTGGTAACTTTGGCGAAATCATTCCTCACAAATCTGGGTAATGGGATTAATTTAGAAGGGACAAAGGAATTACCTGAGTTCGCCGTCGCTGCTTTAGCAGCACATTTGAAAACAAGTGCACTAACGACTTCAGTACTTGTAGGATTTTTCACTACTGTTTCACTAACAACATAGGACTTAAGTGCACTTATTTTTGAAGAGGAAAAAACATACCTTTTTTTTTTGTGTACAACCATCTAAATTGATGGAAATACAGGGGAATCCAGAGGACCAGTTGGTGGTGATGGAAAGGTAGTGCGGTAGTGCCAATTATGTAATAAAGAGGAGATGTTTTCGCATTTGGATCGCGAGTTAATGTTGCTCCAATCAATTGAAAATTGAAAACCATTGCATCCATCTCCAATCTTGGGTGACAAACATGTACTAACTTCAATTCCTCCACATTTAAAATGTGTTAACTGAATCACAGCCATGCCATAATCGGAATCATTCGCCCAAGCTACACCAGGAGGGAAGATTAAATCTTTGACACTACAATCTTTGTGATTGAGAACTTGAGACATAGGTGCATCAATTTGCAAGTTCAAGAACTCAACACCCTTGCATTGCAATCAATCGTGACGTTATCTTTCATGCTTCCTGCGTACGGATAATAGGAGACTAAAATTTTGGAGAGGCAGTTTTCAAGAAGTTTTGATATTTGGGCAGGTTTATTAGAAAGTGCACCTAATTAATTTTTGGAGTAGAAAAAACCAAAGGGTATATAAGTGTATTTGGCCTTGTTCAATGAGAGAAAGTTTGTGCCATTTTTGAGTGGAAGGTGTTGGAGAAAAAGGTTTAATGAGTTTCTTGGAAGCTCTTGTTACGACATCTAATGCATTAAGTGGGGCCATTTTTCTGCTAGCAAACCCGTATGTGGTAGCTAGACTCAAAGCGAGACTCTCAGATTGACCTGACGTTTCTTTTCTCTACTTGTTGATCGCTAAATCTTCTCAACTGTGGTTACACCAAATTCTTCACACCACAGTTTTATAGACCTTCTCTACAATGAAATTGATTTGCTGCATAATAAGACAAAGTACATCACCACGTATATAACTGTAGCGTTCCTAAAATCCAATTAAGTTTTAATATCTTAAAGCAATCGCGTTTACGAATATTGAAAATATTGTTTGGCTTAATAACGACGACGATGGATTAGAAAAGTACTATACGAACATGTTGTTAGGATCAAGCGCAGCTGATAGCAAGGACGCGACTTTATTACTTAACCAAGCCCACCAAGCAAGCGCCATGTTCGACCATGATTTCCACCCGGCCATCCCCGGCCCATCATCTGGGCCTCTCCATAGGCAAGATGTTAGTGTTACCCAACAATCCCCCCTTCCCAAAACCTGCTATATGAAGCATGTCTTCATGGGAATCGAATCCATGACCTTAGCTCTTATACCAATTGAAAGTGCAACAGCGGGGGCGATTGTAAACTATTTGGATTCTAATCGACTGATGATGACTAACAGTTGACTATCAGGCAAACAGTAATATTGAAACAGGCGGGTAACAGAATCTAATAGTGCAGAAAGTAAAGTGGCGCCATATACTTTTATACGGGTTCGAACTCAATGTAAATGCTAGTCCAAATCCTCTTGGATTGCAAGAGGGTTTCTCCGTAAGCTCTGAATTTGTTCTTGAGTAATGTTGAGGGTATATTTCCTATGCATACACCAGCAGTCTTTTTCTCTCTAGTAACAGTTGACATACAATGCCTCACCAAATAATATTTTTCTCTCTTCCTCTTTTGAATACACAGTAAGTTGACTAGCAGATTACAATGCTTATTAAGAGTAGAACAAAGAACTGAAAGTGCTTGGGATAGGATGTTCAAAGAGTGCTTAGGATAGGATGTACATTTTTATTCTTCTTCTGTGTGTCCTAAATAGTCTTCGTGCTTGATGTCCTAAAGGTACAGAGCCAGGAAACTCGAGAGATTTTCATCCTTCG
Source organism: Lycium ferocissimum (assembly GCF_029784015.1). NCBI lineage: Eukaryota > Viridiplantae > Streptophyta > Magnoliopsida > Solanales > Solanaceae > Lycium > Lycium ferocissimum. The sequence continues at coordinate 13,878,230 of NC_081342.1, read as the reverse complement.
AAAAATTTGATTAATTCTTTTTTTAAGAATCAGGTTAGAGCTTATTGATTGTTGAGTTCATTTCGTCTTGAACTTTTTTCCTTTGTTAACGTCGTTGATTTCATTTCAGTTCTTTTCTTGCTTGGATATTCTTCTTTCTATCTGTTGTGACAGATTTTCCTTTCCTTTGTTATGTCCTTGATTTGTTCTCTTGATTTGATAGTTTTCCTTTCTTTGGTTGTTATTGATTGACTTCCTGATTGGGATATTTGCTTACTTGATTGTCCAATTTGATTGTTTTCCTTTCCTTGGTTACTTGCTGCTGACTGGCTCCTGATTTGCTTCATTGATTGACGGTTGTCTCTTCTTCTAATTTCCTTAAGGAGTCGACTCTCCTCAAAATAGCTTGATGCTTGCGGCAATAATTCTTCCTTTTGTGTTGTTGATGTCCTTTCATTTGCTGCACATGTAGTACATTAGTTATGGACATAATACATAAGTGATCCTCAAATTGGCCTCAAATGGTAAGTATCTTCTCCAACTCGGCACACTGTGTAGACTCAACTTATCTCCACTTTGTCAGTTGAATACTTACAAAATGATCATCTAGACGCCTCCAAAATTTATGTGTCACGTCAGTGCCATGTCGGCATTTGTGTTTACGATTCAACTTTATACAAGTTGAGGTGCCTACTTGTGCACACCCAAAATTGGAGGGCATATTTGCAACCTGAGGCCCAATTTGAGGGCATGTTTATGTATTATGCCTTAGTTATGTCACCATTAAAAATAAATCATAACACATGTTAATACCTGGTTCGAGGATACATGGACAGAGTATGAATATTTAGGTGCGGTAAGAATGGGAGATGGAATTTTTTTCCTAAACCAACAGAATGATCATTAGCTAATTTCATTTTATATAATACAAGAATCACTCAACAGGTATAATACTTATAGGTCAATACTTGGGGTCACCTTCGTAAATGTTATGAGTAAATAAATGAAGATAACATATGATTGTCGTAGAATATTGAAAGCAAATACAGTGATGTTCACAAAGGGATTTTAGGCGTGGCTAGTACTATCGAAATCGTAGTTCGCGAAAGTTGGAAACTTTCTCGAAAGGCCACGAAAAAAGTTTTCAGGAATTTTCAATAATGCCAAAACACTTTAGAAAGAGGAAGAAGTTGATAATACAAATAGATTAATCCATGAGGAAGAAGTTGACAGTATAAATTTGGAGGAAATTTCAATAATGTACAATCCAAAGATACAAAATTACATCTACGTAGTCATATTTTTAATTTACATTCGCATAGCCAATTTTTCATGGTATACAACATTATACAACAATTACAACAATATACACTTACTGTAGAAAATGTATCAACCTAGTATAAAAGTGTATAATAATATCTAAGAGGTGTTTATACACACTTTTACATTGTTATACAATATTATACAACTTATACAAGAGGTGTTTATATATAAGAGGGGTTTATACATAATGTTTAGAAGGTGTTTATACACACTAATGCTACACTGTATAAGAGGTGTTTATAAACACTTTATCGAAATTCTAGATCTGGTTCGCCAGCGCAGCCCAAAAACATCGTTGACCTGAATTTCGATCTATTAAAACAGAGCTTTTTTAGGTTTTTGCTCTAAATCGATTTTTGGTATTTCGGTTTCCCACCCCACGATCGGAAACCCTAGATCCACCATCAACTATGGTTGGCCAAATGCCAATGCAATTGCAACCTCAGCCACCAACGACGGCTAGGTTCCTTATCAATAAGCAGAAAGCGCTCAGCCACCGACAACGGCAAGGTTCCTTTATCAATAAGCAGAAAGCGACGACAATGGTTTCGCCGATCAAATGCGTCTATTTTCTCGCTTCTCCTCTCACATGCAAAAACAGCGATTAGAGCGGTTAAAAAAAATAATTATGGGCTAAAGCGGGTAATACTTTGCCCTAATTGTCATTGAGTGTAAAAATCCCATGAAAATATGTGTGTGATATGCACTGATGAACATGACATACATGTGTATCTGCAATCTACTTACATCTAGATGAATGTTCATCATTCAAAATTAAATTGATGCCATGTATATCATTCTCCTTCTTTGATATTCACAAGGAATACACGATAAAGTCCGATTTGTTCTTTTTCAACTCGAAGTACAAGCAAATCCATGTCGTTGTGAATCAACAATGATGGATGATCGTCGTTGACATTGCTCGCTATTCTGAACAAAAATAGGTAACGTTGCCATCGTTTTCTTTGAAAATTGGTCACTGAAAATAGTATGAATATCTCAAAATTGGATTTAATCCCTATGGAAATTAGGGTTGTTCAAAACGGGACCAAAACCAATAACCCGAACCAAAAAAATACTATTGATTTATCTGTAATCGGTTATTAGTTTAACGGTTTAGCTATACCGGTTTAGGATTTTTTCTTAACGGGTTAACAATAATCTGATAATAATATTAAATTACAATTAATAATTTTGCCTTTTCTTCTGAAACTCATGCTCCTTGTAGTAGCTTGATGAAAACTTAAGTAATTCTCTTGCATCGTGAGGTCAAATAATTTGCTAAATAAGATCACGGTTTTAATAGTGTCTTCATAAAGTTGCGTGAATGCTGTAAACTAGTGAAACCCTTCCTTGGTTAAATTTAGAAGCCAGTTTCTCAAAGTATTTGTGCAAATTTATACTAAATTTTTCAGTAATATGAATCTTGCTACATACCCTTACTGAAGCTCTCCTTTTAGATTTGTTTGGGAAGGTTCTAGTGATTATTTTAATACTATTTCTGTCCCTAGTGCGGCTTAACTTTTAATTTAGAATTTGACAACGGTTAAACCGATAACCGAGCCGTTAACCGATTAACTCATGAGTCATAACTAATAATTAATATCTTAATGGATCTGTAACATTTTAGCTTATCTACCAACCGATAATCGACAAGCCGAACAGATAACATTCAAGACCGAATCGAATCACCCAATAAGCACCCCTGAATCGAATGACAACTTGGTTGAGATTTCTTCATTGGAGGAAACACATAATTATGTTCGAATGTTGTTGAGAGCCAGAATAATACCTATTGTTTATCTTAGGAATCATATTAATTGATACATATTATGAAGCATGATAAGGAAGGAATATTTATCTTCCTATAAATTGACGGTTACGGTTGGATTTTGGTATACAATGCCAAACTTTTTGGGCTTCAATTACTAAACATAATTCATGACTAAAAATATGCCAATAAATACTTAAGTTGTATATAGGTGTTAATATCCCAAGATTTAATCGAGAGGGTGTTTATGAAAAAGAAGACCGGAGGGGAAGGGCCTATTATAATTTATTTTTTTGAAAAAGAATTATAGTGTCAAAATATTTCTAAATATTAATTTGTTCCTTTTGACACATCAATCATTGGTGTGTTTCACATAAATAGTCTCACGGACATTGGTGTTCAAGAAATACATATCTTGTCAATTACAGTGTCTATGTTAATAATCTATATTGCAAAAAACGTTGAAACAGTAACTTGGAAAAAAATTCTGAAACAGAAAACAGAAACTAGACAGATTCTGGAAAAACAAAAGAGAAGACGAAAAACAGAAACTGGAAAAATAATAACAGTCTCTGAAAAAATATGTAAGAATCAAAATCGAGCCCACTGAATGCACGGTGTGTCCTTAAGGAAATTATTCCCCTCAAGTACTCGAGGTTAATGGAATACGTGCTCCCTGGATAGAACGATCGTACTCACCGATGTATCGGTACCTAAAACCACGGTGTCAGCGAATCACTCAACGGCAGTAAATCACACTAGAACGTATTTGTGCAGAAGAAGAAGAAGTTTTGAAGTTCAGAAAATTCGTAAGGAAAAATCTGAGGAATTAAACAAATTTATAGCTATGGTCCAAAAAGATTATCAATCAATCAGATCATTTGACCGAATCCGAATCCGAAGCCGAGCCGAGTGACGACGACGGTGCGCAGGGAGACCCTCTTCTTAACCCTTTAGCAACAAGAAAGAGGGCTTCTACTTTTAAGTAGGAGAACTTTTCTTTCCACTACCAATGAGGGACAAATGCTTATTTCATAAAGTAAGAGGGAACAACTCATCTCATTTTCCCTCCACTTCTTTTCCCTCCATTTCCCATTCAACCTATCAAATAAACCCAACAATCCCCCACATGAATGGGGAATAGCTATAACATAAAGGAATGCACGGACGAGTGTGTAATTTACAAGCAACGATTAATTGCATCTGGCTAAGTAGGTTTCCCTTTGAACTTTCCGTACTGAACATATGTATATCGATATACTCGGTCAATCTGTAAATTTGATATCTTTGAACCGTCGAGCTATGGTGTATACCTAGACAACCATATGTCACACAATCAACCCTTTACCGTCTATAGTTCTTACGGTTGTGCTCGTTTCAGCCATGAACACCTCCTGGTTTCATGAGTGTATAGAGAATGGGTTTTTTTACAATCATCCTCTTTGAAGCGACTTACACTTCACACTCACATAGGTGATTCCTAAACGTGTTATCGCGTAGATACACTATTTGATCAAACCTGCCAAACTTAGAAACCATTAAAAAACTTAAGCTTTATTAACTCGTTAAAAAGCCTTAATGTTTTATCCTTGTTCCTGAACATTGTCTTCATCACGAGAATGGATTGAGTTATTTGACAATGCCGAACCGTCAGTCACAACTTTGTTTGATCTCCTTGAACCTAGCTCTTGGGATCTCCAGTCTGCTAGGTAGAGTTACCGCCATGATGACTTGTCCTAAGCCTTAAACCCATTCCCTTAGATGATCTTTCAACCGTCTATCTAGTTAGGCCTTTGGTAAGTGGATCTAACACATTATCTCTAGACTTTACATAGTCAATAGTGATAATTCCACTAGAGAGTAGTTGTCTCACGGTATTATGTCTCCGTCGTATGTGACGAGATTTTCTGTTATACATAACGCTCCCTGCTCTACCTATTGCTGCTTGACTATCACAATGTATGCATATAGGTCCCAGAGGTTTGGGCCGGGAATGGAATATCTTCTAAGAAATTTGAGCCATTCGGCTTCTTCACCGCGACCTTGTCTAAAGCTATAAATTCAGATTCCATCGTAGAACGGGCGATGCACGTCTGTTTGGATGATTTCCAAGACACTGCTCCACCCCCAATTGTGAAAAATATCCACTCGTGGATTTAACTTCAGATGATCCGGTGATTCAATTTGCATCACTATATTCCTTAATCACGGCGGGATATTTGTTATAATGCAAAGCATAGTCTTGGGTATGTTTCAGATACCCCAAAACTCGTTTCATTGCCATCCAGTGAGTTTGATTGGGATTACTTGTGAACCGACTCAATTTGCTAATAGCACATGCTATATCTGGTCGCGTACAATTCATGATATACATGAAACTTCCCAACACTCTTGCATAATCCAATTGTGAATCACTTTCACCTTCATTCTTCTGAAATGTATAGCTCACGTCAATTGGAGTCTTGGCAACATTGAAATCTAAATACTTGAACATATCAAGTACTCTTTCAATAGAATGAGACTGCGATAATGCTAGACCTTGTGGAGTTTTATGAATTCTGATTCCTAAGATCAAATCAGAAACTCTTAAGTCCTTCATATAAAATTTGCTAGCCAGCATGCGCTTAATAGCATTTATATCGGCAATATCTTTACTCATTATCAACATGTCATCAACATATAAACAAATAATGACTTCATGATTTGGAGTGTTTTTAATGTAGACACATTTGTCACACTCGTTGATCTTAAATCCGTTTGCCAACATTGTTTGGTCAAATTTAGCATGCCACTGTTTGGGTGCTTGTTTTAGTCCATAAAGTGACTTAACAAGTTTGCACACTGCCCTTTTTTTACTAGGAACCACAAATCCCTCAGGTTGTTCCATGTAAATTTCTTCCTCCAACTCTCCATTTAAGAAAGCTGTCTTAACATCCATTTGATGGATTTCAAGACCATGTATGGCCGCCAGTACCACTAACACCCGAATAGATGTTATCCTTGTTACCGGTGAGTATGTGTCAAAGTAATCAAGGCCTTCTTTTTGTCTATAACCTTTGACCACAAGTCTTGCCTTATATTTGTCAATAGTGCCATCAGCTTTCATTTTCCTTTTAAAAATCCATTTTGATCCTAAAGGTTTATTTCCAGGAGGAAGATCAACCAATTCCCATGTGTGGTTGTTCAAAATTGATTCAATCTCACTATTGACTGCCTCTTTCCAGAATGCCGAATCAGAAGAAGACATCGTTGCTTTAAATGTTTGAGGCTCATTTTCAAGCAAGAATGTCACAAACTCTGGTCCAACGGAAGTAGATGTCTTTTGACGTTTTGCTACACCTTGGATCCTCTTCACTTGGTGCATTTTCCTTTGGTTCTTCCCACTGTCGTTTAGATATTTCACTTGACGACTCACATTCAGTTTTATACGGATAAATGTTTTCAAAGAATTCAGCATTATCTGATTCAATTACCGTATTAACATGAATTTCGGGATTGTCGGATTTGTGAACCAAAAACCGACAAGCTTTGTTGTTTGTGGCATATCCAATAAAAACACAATCCACATTTTTTGGTCCGATTTTTACCCTTTTGGGTAAAGGAACTTGTACCTTTTCTAAACACCCCCACACTTTGAAATATTTCAAGTTGGGTTTTCTTCCTTTCCATAGTTCATATGGAATAGATTGTGTTTTGTTGTGGGGCACCCTGTTGAGTATTCAGTTAGCTGTAAGGATAGCTTCCCCTCACAAGCTCTGCCGTAAACCAGAGCTTATTAATAAAGCAATCATCGTTTCCTTTAATGTTCAATTTTTCCTTTCCGCAATTCCATTTGATTGTGGTGTGTAGGGGGCAGTAGTTTGATGAATAATTTCATATTCTAAACATATCTCTGCAAAAGGAGATTCGTATTCTCCATCCCTATCACTTCTAATCATTTTTGTCTTTTTATTTAATTAATTTTCCACTTCGTTCTTGTATTGCTTAAATGCGTCAATTGCTTCATCCTTACTATTAAGCAAATACACATAACAATATCGAGTGCAATCGTCAATAAAAGTTATAAATACTTTTTCCCATCGCGAGATGGTATTAACTTCATATCACATATATCTGTGTGGATTAAGTCTAAAGGATCTGAACTCCTATTAATAGACTTATATGGGTTATGTTTAACAAACTTAGATTCAACACAAATTTTACATTTTGATTTATTACACTCGAATTTAGGCAATACTTCTAAATTAATCAATTTTCGCAAGGTTTTGTAGTTGACATGTCCTAAACGAACATGCCATAAATCATTTGACTCCAATAAGTAAGACGAAGCTAAATTCTTATTAATACTGTCAACAACCATTACATTTAGTTTGAAAAGGCCCTCGGTGGGGTAGCCCTTTCCTATGAACATCTCATTCTTACTTATTACAACTTTCTCACTAACAAGCACGCACTTAAAACCGTTTTTGACGAGTAGTGTGGCTGATACTAAATTCTTCCTAATTGTAGGAACGTGTAGAACGTTGTTGAGAGTCAGCACCTTGCCGGAAGTCATCTTCAGAAGTATCTTCCCATATCCTTCAACCTTGGCTGTTGCAATATTTCCCATAAAAAGCTCCTCTTCGGGTCCAGCGGGAGCGTAGGTTACAAATGCTTCTTTTACAGAGCAAACATGTCGTGTGGCACCAGAATCAAGCCACCACTCCTTTGGGTTTCCAACCAAATTGCACTCTGATAGCATTGCACACAGATCATCGATGTCATCAGTCTTCTCCACCATATTGGCTTGTCCCTTTTTCTTGTCCTTTTTTGGGAGACGACAATCTGGGGCTTTGTGGCCAGCTTTCCCACAATTATAGCAGTTGCCTTTGAACTTTTTCTTGGCTTGCTCCTTCTTTTGTCCGGTGAACTTCTTTCTTTTCTTACTTTTTGGGGCAACCTGTTCAACGATATTCGCTCCCATAACCATTGAATTCCCATGCGACTTCTTCTCGGCTGGTTTAGATAATTTTTGAAATCTCTCCACGAAGGAGGCAACTTTTCAATCATTGCGTACCACTTGAAATGCTTCATTAACTACCATACCTTCAGCATAAGGTCATGAAAAATAAGTTGAAGCTTTTGAACTTGGGTTCCAACGGTTCTGCTGTCTATCATTTTATAGTCTAGAAACTTGGCAACCACAAATTTTTTCAAGCATGCGTCTTCAGTCTTATACTTCTTCTCAAGTGCATCGCACAATTCTTTCGAAGTTTTCATAGCACTGTAGACGGTGTACAAACCATCCTCCAAAGCACTTAGGATGTAGCCCTTGCATAGAAAATCACTTTTGTTTCCATGCCTCAACAATCATAAATTTTTCATTGGCCGGCATATCTGCGGCAGGCACAGGAGGGTCTTCGTTGGTAAACTTTTGCATACCAAGAGTGGTAAGCCAAAAGAACACCCTTTGCTGCCATCCTTTGAAGTTGGCTCCAAAAAAAAAATTCGGTTTTTCCGCCGGTGGCACAAAAGAGTTCGGCTTGTTGCCGCAATAGTCGCAGAAGTAGTAATGCTTTCAATTGTCATTTCTTTTCACTGTCAAAATTGACAAACTGTTTTAATAATCTGAATAGCAAACTTTTCACAACAACAACGACGAAGTTTTTATGTTCTTCAAATCGTTGTGCAAGTATGAACTTTAATATTCCAACGAAGTTTTTATATCTTCAAGTCAGAACATTAAATTTCATACGGAATAGAAAACCACACAGGTTTTAGTCCCCAAAACAGAATACAGATTAATATATAAAATATAATTTCCTTAAGATTGTTAATAATTTGTATTGCAAAAAACGTTGAAACAGTAACTTAGAAAAAATTTCTGAAATAGAAAACAGAAACTGGACAGATTCTGGAAAAATAGTAGAAGATGAAAAATAGAAACTGGAAAAATAATAACAGTCTCTGAAAAAATATGTAAGAATCAAAGTCGAGCCCACTGTTTTGGAGTTCAGAAAATTCGTAAGGAAAAATCTAAGGAATCAAACGAATATGTAGCCATGGAAGTCAGACACGGGGATCCGGTTCACTAACGGGTCAGGATTTGGATAATTTATTTAATTAATTAAATAATTAAAAAAAAGATTATCAATCAATCGCATCATTTGCCAACGACGACAACAAATCGACAATGAGGAGAAGAGACACTAACTCTTCTTAACCCTTTAGCAACAAGAAGGAGTGCTTCTACTTTTAAGTAGGAGAATTTTTCTTTCCACTACCAATAAGAAATAAATGCTTATTTCATAAAGCAAGAAGGAACAACTCATTTCATTTTCCCTCCACTTCTTTTCCCTCCATTTTTCATTCAATCTATCAATTAAACCCAACAGTCTATCCCGTCGTCGTCGTTGTCCCTAGCTAAATTTGAATGCCAATTGACAAATCAGTGACTGTAATTTGAGACGGGGATGAGACGATTGTAGTGAGCTGGGACGGGATGAGACGGAACGATTTCATAACAGGATAGGGGGATGATCCGCCTGGTCCCGCTAATCTAATGGGACAGGACGCGGTAGGAGAGGGACGGCATATCCTGTCCCATTAGATAGTCTTAGTTTCAGGAAAATAGTCTCACGGACATTGGTGTTCAAGAAATCTCTACATATCTTGTCAATTAAATGTGCCTATCTTGCGTTGTCCCTACTAAATTTGAATGCCGAATTGACAAATCAGTGATTGTAGTTAATGTGTGCATAATTAGGCTCAACTTCCACACCATCTGCTCTTTTAACCAAACACGCACAGATCAGTGACTGTAAATTCATTATCTTCCTCACTACATCATTTCTCTCTATTTTTTCAATCTTCCGTATCAAGAGAGATGTTAGGGTCTCAGTGCTGCAAGAATCCACCAACATTAAGCTCAAGTAGTGGAAATGGGAGTGTGTTAGAACTTGGAGGGTTCAACACATACGTTTCTGGTCCTTCCACTTCCAAACTCGCCATTCTCCTCGTCTCTGACGTTTATGGTACCTCACCTTTAACACATTAGCATTGTGAACTATGGTTTGCGTAACTAGAGTGTCGGCTATGGCTTCGGTCAAACAATGTATTTATTTTTTAAGCACATCTGAACTATCACTTTTTCATGAGTTTCATACCCAACTATCAGTTGTTCCCGTTTCGTAGCTAGACTATCATCATCTATGTATTAAAAGTTAAAACGCACCTAGTTGAGTAGATGGTGATAGTTCGGGTAGGGAAAATGAACAACTGATAGTTGGGGTGTAAGACCCGCAAAAAGTTAACAGTTCAGGTGTGTTTTTTACCATTATGTCTTTTAAAAATTAAAACCCAATAACTTAAAAGGATTAAAATTCAGAACTCATAAGCTTCAAATCATGGCTCCGGCAGGGGCAACTGGTTCTGCTACATTTGCATTTCGATTTCTGTTTCTTCCCCCCATTTTTTGGTAAGATTAGCATTGTAGTTAGAGGTGTCCGCCAATCTTATGAGTAGAAAAATACACCAGTTAGAGCCCCTGCAACAGGATATATGTAATGGTAATCAAGTTATAATTTTTAGTTCTTAGAAGTTACTCCTAGTTTGCTTTGAGTTTTTCAAAGTTCAAGCAAATATGGGACAGTTAGCCATATATCAGAGATTCTAATGACCTCTTGATTTCCTCGTTTGGTTTATTATAATAGAAGGATTAACTGCTTTTTGTTTTCTTATTTTTATTTTGGAAGACAATAGCTTATGGTCATAATTCTTTGCAGGTTATGAAGCACCAAATCTGAGGTACGTACTGCTTCTCAAATTCAGCTTAGAGTTGTCGAATACCTTCTAAATTAGTCTTCTTACCCGCTTCAAGATTATTACTTTCTTACATATTTCTCTAAATATCCACTGAGCCAAATAGACTGGTCCCACCACACAGATGTGGCAGTAGTAGGAAAGGCTTCTCATTGTACAGATGGGAGTAAAGAAGCTAAGTCTAAATAAAGCGGATTCACATAATTGATCTACGTAGTTCAGGATTAAGGACTAGTTAATTGATTAATTGGTTGATTCATCTCAATACGTATACTTTTAGAATGTTTCTGCTTCTGTGAAACTTTCTATTCTTACTTCTCAGACGTTGGAATATTCTTTACTACCGCAACTCTTCCAGAAAATGAGTCTTAACTGCTGGCGACTCAGTGGTGTCTTATCTGTGAATCTTTTGGTTACATCAAGGGAAGTAGTTGGGGTCACCGTTATTTGTGTTTGTCCAGTAATTAAGCTGCAAGAAGTTCCTATTTTATCTCGAGCTGATCCCACAATTCAACTGCTTTTATGTAGGACGATCGCTGACAAAGTTGCAGCTGCAGGATACTATGTGGTGGTTCCTGATTTTTTCTTTGGTGATCCTTATAATGAGGAGAAGTCTTTATCACCCTGGTTTGAATTACATAAACCAGTATGTGTTCAGCATTTGTTGAAAGTTGAAACTTAATCTTTGTGTTTTAGTACTAACATAGCTATAGATTTGCCTCTTGAGAGTCAGAAGAGGCCATGCCATCAGTATCTCATTTCTCAATTCATTAAGCTGATCATGCGGGGGAATGTTCCGTGACATTTGTAGAAGCAGACTTGCTATCATGCTACTCATTGTTTATTTTGTTTTTCTTAGGATAAAGGATTTGAAGATGCAAAACAGGTTGCTGCAGCTCTAAAAGACAAAGGTATATCTGCAATTGGAGCTGCAGGGTTTTGCTGGGGTGGTAAGTTTTTTATCTTTATAGTTTTAGGGTTATTTAACCCTTGCCGGTACTAGGATATTAAGTAAAGAGAAACTTAGATCTAACATAGAAGATAAATATACTAGACCAGTAACATGTAAATTTTGTCATGAAGGTATTGCCTAAGGTACGTGTGGGGTAAGAGAATGATTCATCATGGAAAATTATTCAAATTTTTGCATTGTAAAAATAATGTTTGATAACATTTTGAGTATCTTTTGTTGATAGAAGTGAATGGAGCAACAGTTGGGTAATTTCCCTTGAAGAAAACATTTTTGACAATTCAAGGTAGTTAACCATTTTGCCCCGTGCCAGACAATGAATAATGTTATTTTTTTGGTGTTTGGTTAAGAGAAAATATTTTCCTAAGAGAGATTTTCCCGGAATGTAACTTCCCTTCACTTTCCTTTTCAACTATTCTAACTCTTACTCCATATGACTTGCTCCAACGAAACACTCAGGCATTATCATCAACCTCAACAGCCGGAAAAAAAAAATCATCAAAACCAATCATCAATCTTTAACAACTAGTTTTAGCAAATATTTCACTCACGAACCAAATGCAAAGAATGAAAAAGCACTTTCTTTCAGACAAACTCAACAGACCTGAATCTACATAAAGGGTCAATTTTCTTGTGATCCTGATGTCTAGTGCTTTTAACAGCAAAGGTAGTTATCGACCTAGCTAAATCTGACGACATTCAAGCTGCTGTGCTATTGCACCCATCATTAGTCAAGGTTGATGATTTCAAAGGTATGGCTGTTATTACTAAAATCAGCTATGATCAGATTAAGCTATTACTGCTGATTTTATACCGATTTGTTGCGCATTCACCCATTTCATTTGATTTTCTCAATGTCACTTGAATCCTAGATGTTATACAAAGTAGTGCATATGCTCTTTCTGTGTGGGGCATTTAGCACTCCGAAAACTTCATGTAGCTGTTTCTTATTCGTTTACGCCTCAATTCCATTATAATATGAATCTTGCTAATTATTTTATGTATATTCCTTGGTTTTAAGCAATTGATATTAACTGTTGTTTGAATTCTGATGACTACCTTGAACTGCATCACCATGAGATCCTTCCTTTTTCTCTTTTTCTTTTTCCTTTTTTCTCCACCTCACCAACTGATGATACATATTACTTGCAGAGGTTAAGCCACCAGTAGCTATTTTAGCTGCTGAGATAGATCATTTCTGTCCTCCAGAGCGTATTAAGCAGTATGAGGAGATTTTATTATCAAAACCTGAGGTACATGAACATCATAGTTGATTATTAGGCTTCTTTGAAATAATACTGCCCTGTTTATTCAGGGGATATATAAGTAGGTAACTAATTTGATGTATCTCTCATTGTGTGTTACAAGATTTTAGATTTACCCTTTTCTTTGCATTGCTCTCTTTCCTTCTCTAAATATAGGTGGACAAATTTGTCAAAATTTATCCTAGTGTTAAGCATGGGTGGACAGTGAGATACAATGTTGAAGACAAAAAGGCTGTGCAGCGTGCTGAAGAAGCCCATCGGGACATGTTGGATTGGCTTACCAAGCATGTCAAGTGAGTGCAAAGATACCTGGCAGTTGCAATTTCCAGTTAAGAAGTCTCAAAATTTGCTTATGATGATGTAGCTAAATATTGAAACGTACTATATGGTCTCATATTCTTTGTGCCTGCAAGTGTTTTAATTAACATGTGATTCTGCTACTGCTTGTCCTATGTATGTGTTATGAGTGCTTTCAAGACTGCAATATGCTTTCACATCTAAAACTGTTGTGGCCTCGGGCCTCATGATGGTGCGGAATCCAAAAGCAACAGATATAAAACCAGCATAATAGGCAGAGCTGACAATTAGTACTCAACTATTACTGAGGATTTATCACTGATTCTGACCGTTAAACGGATTTTTAGCTACATAAACCTACATATGCACCTGCTCTTAGGTACAATAATATGATAATTGAATGTGATAAAAGGAGACATGGTTGAACTAAAGTCAGTTCATCTCTTAGTTAACAGTATGTACTTAGCCAAGAACAGAATACGGTGAAAGTAAGGAGTCCATATAGGTGATACCAAGTAATTGCAATAAAGCTCAGTTGTTCTAGTGACATTTGATTTGATATTTGTTAGAAGCCTTTCAAGGTGTAGTCAAATCTAACTTATTTAGGATATGAAACATAGTTGATTATGCGATTTGTAGATAAATTAGATGAATTCAAAATTCAAGCAAGTTTTCTATCTGATTCAGTTAATCTCTAATATAAAGACATTGCTTCAGGTACAGTGAGAAGGGAAGTGGATTTAGCAGTGTCCGAGGTCCCCGTTCCTCTATGTGACTTGGCTATTACTTAGATGACACAAGCAAAGAACTACAATAAATTTGCAGTTTGCTTCATCAGTAGTTCCATACAATGTCAGTGTAGTGACTCTAGAGTTATGTTTGGCTCCATGAACAAGACATAAGATGTCTGGTTTAGATCTGTTCAGGACTATGTACGATCACCAAGTTATCGGACATGTACTTCTCAACTTGCTGATTGCCCTTAAAATGATTCTTAAGCTGGGTGTATAACCTGGACAAAACATTCAGAGAAATTTGTGGATAAGTCAAATGGCCAGATACTGGGCTGAGCTACCCTTGTCCAAAAGGAATCAATGGACAGCCCTTTGTCGGAAAATTACAAAATGTAGATAAGTTAATTGTTTTTTACGTATATGTGCTAGATGTTGAATCCTCTTGGCTTCTTCGTGTATTTATTTCTTTAGTATATTTTAAACATCCTTGATGAAAATCTTTACTCTGCCGCTGGCTAGGAACAATTGAAAGTCACTTATCATGACCGTAGCTTAATGAATTTCAACTATGGCAGAAGCATACAAGTGAAAGGATACTTTTGATTGGTTACTTTTAATTATGATTTGAGCCAGCAAAGGATTTATGAATGCTAAATTCTGGAGCTGCACATTTGATTAGTTTTGCTGCTAAATCATACTCCATCTTAATTAGCTGACTATCACTACTAACTAAGATATTTTATAGTTTAAGATTTCTGCAAATGAGTTCAAGAATGTGCATGTAGATTAGAGTTCAATGCCACTATGAATTTTCAAATACTTTTTAATTTTTCTAATATAATTAGATATTCTTGAGAGCACAATAAACTATTCCTGGTGAAGACATAAAGAGATTCACATGTAATGCTGGAAGAAATGCAAATTAGGTTAGTTACTTTTAATTATGGTTTGGGTCAGCAAAGGACTTGTGAATGTTATATGAGACGAAGGACAAGCATCAAAGCATTCAATCTCATTCTTATCTTCCGCGGTCCATCTTCCTTCTTGAGATTGATACTCCCTCCGTCCCAAAAAAAGTTGTGGTTTCGACTTGAAGACAAAGTTTAAGAAATAAAGTAAGTACTTTTTAAAACGTGTGATTCAAACAAGTCTTAGATATTTGTGTGAGGCAGAATCTTTTTATATTTAAATTGTTTCTAAATATAAAAAGGGAATGACAATTTTAAAGCAGTACTAAAAACAAAAAGTGACAATCTTTTTAGAGGAAGAATTTTTTTTACTTGTAAAAGCAGACTTTGTCCATTAATAGCTCCTATTGAGAAGATAAATTGCACACCTGGCATTCCCCTTGAAACGATCCATAGTGTTCGATTTTAGCTCTCTATCTCTGGATACTACATCGTACCCTGCCAATTCAAAGGATATCAATAATAACTTTACACTCTTTCTCTATTTCGTTATAATTTGTCACTTATTCACCGCTATATGCCTCTTTCCATAATTGACCGTAAGGCAGAATTTTGCCTCTATAATGATTTCGAATGGTATAAACAGAGGAGGACCCACATGGAAGGGTGGGAGTGCACTTTGGAAAAAATTATGCACTTTAATTGTGCACTCTAACAAACGAAACAGCTTCGGGCACGTCGTTGCAAATCGTCGCTTCCTCATACGTCACCCCGGATCGAACCCGAACGTCACTTTTAATTATTTTTTCGAGCCTATTTTTAAAAACAATAAAGCATTAAACGGTACCTCGCCGTATTCGGGACTTCGATTGTCACCACATGTTGCACAGCTGAGCTATATCTCTTTCATTTGCTTCATTGTGTTAAAATTTATTTATTACACATATTTGACCTATATACTTGTATTTTCGCCACTGCTATCCCATTAGTGACCGGTCTGACACGGTATTATTTCTCGGCCGTCATTAAATTTTTTGTTGGCGTTTATTTTAAGGTAATAGTACCCCCGCCGTCTTAAAATCCTGGGTCCGCCTCTGGGTATAAAGATGGAAATGCTTTCGTGGGATAGAGTTTTTGGAATAAGTTCTAGTAGGTGGTGAAGATGGAAAAATGACAAAGTTAAAGCGGTGACTATGAAGGTGATAGGTGGTGTCTTTTTAGAAAAGAAAATGAGGAAGTTTAACCGGAAAAGTAGGAGATGGAGCAGGGGTTACTCGAGAAGATTTGATGGAGAGGGTGTCTATCCGTAAAAGAAGACTAGAGAGGGGGGGCTATTGTACAACTACAACAACAACAACATGTTCAGTATAATCCCACAACGTCAGGGGCTATTGTATTTTTTTTTTTTTTTTTTTAGTGTCAAATGTCTTTTTAAGTACGGAAAAGGTCAAAATGCCCTTAAACTATGCGAAATTGAACAAAAATGTCTTCCGTTTATAAAAATGCCCTTATTGTTACTTAATTGGGTCAAAATGCCCTTTTCCTAGTAAACATTTTGTTTCTTTTCTTTTAAACACATTTTTTTTATAAAAATATTATTTTTAAAGAAACCTTTTCTTGTTTCTTGTCTTTTAAAATTCCTTTAACTAATAAAAAGTGGGAAGTAATTTTTCTCTTCTTAATCTCTTTTTACCTCATGTACTTTTTTAAGTGATAATATAAATCATATTTATAAGATCATAGTAACCCCATCATTAATTTTCATTAAGAAAATGATAAATTTTTCCTAATAAAATAGGATTTTTTTTTATTTCTTAATCTTTTCCGAATTGAAGTAGGATAAGCATTTCCTGATATAATTCTTGGTTTCAATTCAGAAAAGATTAAGAAACAATATTTTATTAGAAAAAGGGCATTTTTGACTCAATTAAGTAATAATAGGGACATTTTCGTTCAATTTTGCATAGTTTAAGATTCTTTTGGACTAAAGTACGAATTGCGGGCATTTTTATCTAATTAACTAACAATAGGGCATTTTTGTTCAATTATGCATAATCTAAGGACAATTTTAGACCAAACTATGAATGGAGGGCATTTTATTCAATTTCATTGATTTGTTCCTTTGACATGTCAAATATTAGTGTGTTTCACTTCACGTAAAAGTCTCACGGACAGCGGTGTTCAAGAAATGCATATCTTGTCAACTAAATGTGTTAATCTTGTCGCTAGCCAAATTTGAATGCCTAATTGACAATTCTGCCAAGTTAAAGGGGTTTATTCGGCCTAATCCTAGTTAATGTGTGCACCCAACGTAATTAAGCCTAACTTCCCTATATCATTTCCTCTTTTTATCCCAAGACACCCACAGATCAGTGATTGTAAATTCATTTATCTTAGTCACTAAATATCATTTTTCTCTCTCTTTTTATTTTTTCAATATTCCATAGATGTCAGGTCCTGAATGCTGCAAGAATCCACCAACATTAAGCTCAAGTAGTGGAAATGGGTGTGTGTTACAACTTGGAGGGTTCAATACATACGTTTCTGGTCTTTCCACTTCCAAACTCGCCATTCTCCTCGTCTCTGACGTTTACGGTACTACCTCTATTTCAAGATATGTGATGTTTTTGGTTGAGCACACGCCTAAGAAAACTACTTGTCATTGTATTTTTACTAACTTATCCTTAATAAATACTTTCATGTCGTCCCTGTGTTCACTTTTATTTGTTCACTATTTTAAAAATAAATTTTTACTTTTATTTGTTATTTTTGCATATCAAGAGAAAAACAATTTATTTTCCTGATTTACCTTTAGCAATAATTACTCATGTCAAATCATTTTTCAAATCTATTAAGACAATACACTAATTAATATGAATATCATGATAAAATACTTACTTCATTTATTATTTCTCCGAGGAGTCGAACAATGAAGGTTTTCAACTATGAGAAATTTTTGCGGTTTCTTATATAAAACTCTTTTTATTAAAGTCAGGGTAAAATTGGAAGAACACTCTCCTTTATTATGTGAAACAGCACTTATTTTGAAATAAAATCAAAAGATAAAAACATCACTTATTTTAAAATGGAGGGAGTACCCCAGCTTTAACCCATTATGGTTCTGCTCAATTTGCACTTTGATTTCTGTTTTATCCACCTCTTTTTTTGGGCAAGATTATTATTGTAGTTAGAGTTGAATTCCAAGTTTATTAGTAGCAAAAAATACAACAGTTAGAGCCCCGACAAGAGGATGTAATGGAATGTTAAAATTCTTTTAACTTCTAGTATTTTCGTTCTTACAAGTTACTCCTTTTTCGCTTTGAGTTTTTCAAATTCAAGCAAATTGTATAGAGATAATGGTTAAAAACACACCTGAATTATCACTTTTTCGCGAGTTTCACACCCCAACTATCAACTGTACCTTTTTATTACTTGAGTTATCACCATCTACACCTCGAGGTATGTATTAAAACACACCTCGAGGTATGTATTAAAACACACCTCGAGGTATGTATTAAAACACACCTCGATATTTCCTACTATCACCATCTATTCAACTAGGTGTGTTTTAATACATAGATGGTGATAGTTCATGTTGGAAAAGAGAGCAGCGGATAGTTTGGGTGTGAAACTAGCGAAAAAGTGATAGTTCAGGTCGGTTTTTGACCATTATCTCTATTGTATAACAGATATTAGTTATGGAACAGTTAGATGTATATGAGAGATTCTAACGACCTCCTGATTTCCTTGTTTAGTTTATTATGTTCGTAGGATTAACTTTTTTTATTTTGGAAGACAATAGCTTATGCTCTTAATTGTTTGCAGGTTATGAAGCACCAAATCTGAGGTACGTGCTGCTTCTCAAGTTCAGCCTAGTGTTGTCAAATACCTTCTAAATGACTCTTATTTCCCACTTCATGAGTTTTTCTTATATATAATTCTGTAAGTATCCATTGCACAAAATCAATTGGTCCACCACACTGATGTGGAAATAGTAGGATAGGCTTCCCATTGTACAGGTGGGTGTAAAAAAGCTAAAAGTGGATTTGCATAGTGGACCTAACTAGTTTGGGATTAAGGAATAGTTAACTAATTGATTGATACATCGCACAAACGTATACTCTTAAAATGTTCCTGTTCTTACTTCTCAGACGTTGGTATATTCTTTGAATCTTTTGGTTATATTAAGGGAAGAAGCCGGGGTCACCGTTATTTGTGTTTGTCCAGCAATTAAGCTGCTAGAAGTTTCCTTTTTTTTATCTCGGGATAATCAGAAAATTCAACTGCTGTGTAGGAAGATTGCTGACAAAGTTGCAGCTGCAGGATACTATGTGGTGGTTCCTGATTTTCTTTATGGTGATCCTTATAATCCTGAAAATACGGAGAGGCCTTTATCAATATGGATGCAATCACATGATAAAGTATGTGTTCAGAATTTCTCGAACTTGATCTTTGTCTTTTTAATAACATAGCCATAGATGTGCCTCTCGAGAGTCAAAGGAGGCAACGCCATTGGATCTCATTTTTCAATTCATTAAGCTGATCATGCTCGAGAATGTTCCGTGACATTTGTAGTGGAAGACTGGCTACCTTGCTACTCATTTTTTATTTGTTTTTGTTAGGATAAAAGATTTGAAGATGCAAAACAGGTTGTTGCAGCTCTAAAGGATAAAGGTATATCTGCTATTGGAGCTGCAGGGTTTTGCTGGGGTGGTAAGTTTTAAGGGTTATTTAACCCTTGCTGATACTACTCCCTCTGTCCCCAATTTATGTGGCACATGTCGAATTTCCAGAGTCAAACCTTTTAGTTTTGACCCTAAATTTGGGCATGGAATTTTTAAATTTTTTGAAATAAAATCTACATATTTGGATCATATTTTGAAACTACGTAAAAAGTACTGTAAGTCAAAATAATTGACAATTCAAAATATTTAAAAGACATGTGAAAAATATGGTCAAAGAAAAACTCGTTTGAATCTCGAAATCCTAAAGGTGTCACATAAATTGGGACGGAACTGAGTAGTATGTAAAGGGTCAACGTTCTTGTGATTGTTTGTGATCCTGATCTCCATTTTTCTTAACAGCAAAGGTGGTTACTGACCTAGCTAAGATTGACTACATTCAAGCTGCTGTGCTATTGCACCCATCATTAGTCAAGGTTGATGATATTAAAGGTATGGTTGGTGTTACAAATCAGCTGTGATCAGATAAAGCTGTTACTGCTGAGTTTATACTCATTTGTTGCATTTGCTATTATTGCGTGGGGCACTGAGATCCAGATGATTTAGTACTCTAAAACTTCATATAGCTGTTTTGAATTCCTTTATGCCTTAATTCCATTCTAACATGGATTTTGCTAATTATTTTATGAATATCCCTTGGTTTTAAGCAATTGGTATTAGCTGTTGTTTGAATTCTCATGACTACCTTGAACTGCATCACCATGAGATCCTTCTTTTGTCTCTTTGTTTTTTCATTTTTTTTCTGTTTGAACCTTTTTTTCTCCTCACCAACTGACAATACATATTACTTGCAGAGGTGAGGGCACCAATAGCTATTTTAGCTGCTGAGATAGATAAAATCTCTCCTCCCGAGCGTATTAAGCAGTTTGAGGAGATTTTATCATCAAAACCTGAGGTACATGAACATCACAGTCGATTATTAGGCTTTTCTCTGTCATCCTAAAAAGATTGATGTTTAAAATAATAAAGTAGGTAACTAGTTTGATGTATCTCTCATTGTCTTACAAGATTTAGATTTACCCTTTGCTTTTCTTTCTTGCCTTCTGTAAAAATATAGGTGGACAGCTTTGTCAAAATATTTCCTAATGCTAAGCATGGGTGGACAGTGAGATACAATGTTGAAAACAAAGAGGCTGTGCAGCGTGCTGAAGAAGCCCACCGGGACATGTTGGATTGGCTTACCAAGCATGTCAAGTAAGTACAAAGATACGTGGCAGTTGCAATTTCCAGTTAAGAAGTCTAAAAATCTGCCATCAGAATTACTACGTTACTAAAAATTGATCCGTATTTTACTTCTTGTTTGATGAGAAATTATCTTGCTATGATCATCTGAAATTTATTGCATGGACTCATATT
This sequence comes from Lycium ferocissimum, assembly GCF_029784015.1. Taxonomy (NCBI): domain Eukaryota; kingdom Viridiplantae; phylum Streptophyta; class Magnoliopsida; order Solanales; family Solanaceae; genus Lycium; species Lycium ferocissimum. The sequence goes on along the minus strand of NC_081342.1, from coordinate 13,857,085 downwards.
CTTTATGCCTGAGAGTGGTTTAAGTAACATGTGATTCTGCGACTGCTTGTCCTATGTATCTGTTATGATAATTGAATGTGATAAAAAGAGACGAGGTAGACCTAAAGTCAAGAAATGTTTGATTTAAAAGACCTTTAATCTCTTAGGAAACAATATGTACTTAGCTACGAACAGAATACAGTAAAAGTAAGGAATCCATATAGGTGACACCAAGTAGTTGCGATAAAAAGTGTAGTCTAATCTAACTAATTTAGAATATGGGACATAGTTAATTACTCCCTCTATTCCAATTTATGTGGCACACTTTCCTTTTTAGTTTGTCCCATAAAGAATGTCACCTTTCTTTAATTAGAAACAATTTAACTTTAGAAATTTCCTTTTACCTTAATAAATGGTTTATAGCCACACAAATGTCTAAGGTTTGTTGTAGACCACAAATTTCAAAATTCTTCCTTTTTCTTCTTAAATTTTGTGCCAAGTCAAAGGGTGCCACTTAAATTGGGACAGAGAGAGTATGTGATTTGCAGAGAGAAACTAGATGAATTCAAAATTCACGCAAGTTTTCTATCTGATTCAGTTAATCTCTAATATAAAGACATTGCTTCAGGTACAGTGAGAAGGGAAGTGGATTTAGCAGTGTCCGAGGTCCCCGTTCCGCTATGTGACTTGGCTATTACTTAGATGAAACAAGCAAACAACTACAATAAATCTGCAGTTTGCTTCATCAGTAATTCCATACACTGTCAGTGTAGTGACTCTACTTTAGAGTTATGTTTGGCTCCATGAACAAGACATAAGATGTCTGGTTTAGATCTGTTCAGGGCCATGTACGGTCACCAAGTTATCGGACATGTTCTTCCCAACTTGCTGATTGGCCTTAAAATGATTCTTAAGCTGGGTGTATAATGTGGACAAAGCATTCAGAAATTTGTCGATTGACACAGCTACCCTTGTCCAAGTGGAGTGAATTGACACCCCTTCGCAGAAAAATTACACGGTGTAGATAGGTTTATTTTATTTTAAGTATAGATAATATATATTGAATCCCCTTGACTTCGTATGTTGACTTATTCATGCTTTAAATCTCCTTAGTGAAAATTCTGACTCTGCTGCTGGCTAGGAACAAGTGAAAGTCATTTATCATGACCATAGCTTAAGGAATTTCAACTACTGCAGAACCATGCAAGTGCAAGGGTATTTCAGGTGCTAGTTCTCCATAAGGAAACCAAACCTACAGAAAGCCAAAGTGCTACATTTCAACATCAATAGATTTGTCGGGTAAGTAGTCTCATAGAAAATGAAGTCTTGATCGGTCCGCAGTTAACTCGACAAGGATTTAACTTATACGCACCTACCATGTAAAGAGTTTTTACACTATCAGTGTAGTTTAACCTGTTCTTGTAGGTTACTAACCCAGCTTATTAGTTATTATGGATGTTTAGTTGTAGTTATCTTTTAGATGACCTGATTGTGTAAAAATTATTTTGTTCTTCAGTGTATAAAAGTTAAAAACTCATAAAACAATGCATAGCAGTCATGTAAGTATGAGACTTTTCAGTAGTCCCAGTGATAAACAATCATTAGAACACGGAAATAAAACGTGACCAGAGTAAGCACCGAGCTTAGTATAGCTTCCAGCCTCACATAGTATTGCATTTGCTTGGATTTTCATTGTTGAGGTAACTGGTTGGGTCATTCAGCCCTGACATGAGCAAAGTTGGCGGATAATAATCATACCCCGGTGGAAACATACTCGGACGATAATGCGGGTAACTAGCTTCTCTGCCATATAACTCTTGGTAAAGATGTGGTATCTGCCAAACCATAGAAGAGGCTTTCTCTCTCGCTTCTTTAGTTACACGGTCGTGAATAGATCCATGTCTTTTGTGTATTCTGCAAAAACGATCTCTGCAAATTGCTTCATCTACCCCTTTAGGGGGCACATAAGCTTCAGACTTGTGATACTTATCTGATTTTCTTGATACAAGCTCGTCAGCTTCATCCAAATCATCATCAGAATAATCGTGACACGAAGAATCTCTATTCGTTTTCTTCTGTCCGACTTTATTCTTGCCCTTGTCCTAGTAGGGATTAGGAGCTGCTGCATTTTGTTGATCAGGGGCATTATGTGTTTCTTCATGAATAGGGGGATGCCTGTTATAGGATATGAGTTCTGCTTTCTTTCCCATTTTGTTAGTGGTATTCATGAGTACAGAAGGATCAAATCTTCCTTTAATGGTAGCCAACTTTGTTGTTGGATCATACATAACATCAAATACACCTAGCATAAGAATACAGCATTAAACTTTCTACGATACAATTGATCTTATAATCAAAGAATTCATGCTCAGATTTGATCAATATTGTAGAACAGTAATGGGACTCGTAAGAAAATAAACACAGATTTAAATTTTGGACAAGTTTTGCAACATTTTCTTCAACTCCTTGGGACTTTATAGTAAGAGGACTATTTGATATGAAAACTGATAGATGAAAGAAAAGAAGATAAAACAAGAGAATTATACCTTCAACTTGTGATAAAACTTTCTTCAACTCCTTTGGACAAGCTTTGCAACAGTTGACATCAACTTTTATAACACAAACTTGCAGTGTTAAAGTGCATCCAAGATAAACACTCTCTTAGTTCACATATATACAGACATACAGTTATGAAAATATAAAAGTTAACTATAGTATGTAAGATGAAAAGAGATGCATCAAAATTGGTAAATTTTGAGAATGAACAATGTGGATACCCGATCATCAGGACTCTGTTCCATCAAGACAACTTGCTTGAGCAAATATAGAACAAGTGATTTTCCAGTTTGTCACTTACACTACCAAATAAGATAACAAACACAAAACATAGAAATAATTGGAAGAAGAAATTAGGACAATCCAAAGAACATAGACAAAAAAGAGCAAAATATTTGGCATGCAAAATTAGGGATACGAGTTTTTACTTCCTGGAATTTGAGAGGTAAAGCAGTAAATGGTGTCGTAAAAGAAAATATACTGAATGTATAGACAGAGATTTTAATTATGGAAAATAGCAGCAATTCATGGTAGGGAGAAATAATAGAGCCACACTATGATCGAACATTAATTACATAAGATTTGGCAGAAAATTTTAGTGCTAATATTTTGTAGTTAAAGCAGTCAATGTGGAAAAAGAAATGTTGTAGATACTGGGGATCCATGTTTAGTGGTTCTTACATGGATAGCAATTAAGGCTAAAAACCTGTTAATAGAAACTAATCGAACAAAGAATAGATATAGAATATGGTAAAAGTTAAAAAAAACCGTTTAGTATGACGTACCATCGATATAATATCGTGAGTAGAGAGGTATGGGTCTCATAAATTTAATGCATCTAAGTATGATATACGGTACACTAATGAAATTGAACTTAGCTGTTAGTATGAGTTTTTTCTCCATGTCGTTACCTTTTGACACAATTGTCAGTTTTGAATTATTAAGTATACAACCACGAATAACAAGTGAATGTTAATCTCCGAGGTGGTGTGTTAGTTAATGTCCGTATTTGAGCACTAGAACCTTTGTTAGTTCTTGTAAAATATTTCTAAATTTATAAAGCATTACATGACGAAACTTTGGAAATTTGTTATATGTTTATTAAGTGTTCATATGTTTAATATACATTTAATGCCTTATCTTATGTAATGTCTTTATCGCTAATTATGTCTAATCAAAGTACGTGATTACGTTTAGATTATTTATGTAGTTTTGACGCTAAAACTGTTTTGTCTATTCTCATCAGGGTACTATTCTCACCAAAATATAATACTAATACTTATGCAGTGTAGGAACTAACTACGAGATGACGACTTTGTATTATTAACTCCTTCCACATAATAATTTTTAGTATCATGTCAACCTTGCTGTTATCTAGAATGAACACAACGAAAAAGCTAAAAAATGTAGCCCGGAGATATTACAATAGCAAACCTTACAATTTGGTAGGTAAAATTTCCCAAAAGTGGTGGCAATTTGGAAAGGTCTTAGACACTGTAAGTTTTTAACATTCTTAATTTTGTCAAAAGACAGAAATGTCTTAGGGACAACATTCATATCAACAGCTCACATCACAGATTGCAGTATTCATAACATCTGCATACTAAATTTTAAGATGATGAAGAAAACCACTACGTGCAAAATGCATCTAGAATTACAATAAACAGTAAGAAAAATCAGAATTCTGCAGACTTATCCGCAGAAATGTGAATGGATCAATTTTGAACTCTAGATTTCAGCCACCACGAGCTTCTCTCCTCGTAGCATCATGAAGCAATTCTATGTCAACTCCATCTGGAGGCAACTGCACGTATCTCACCACCGATCCTCTGATGAAGCAGTTCCTCACCGACCTCTGTCACCATCAAAGAAACATGGAACATGTTTATTAGCATTCTGATGTGAAAAGGACTAAAATTCAAGATGAAATGTTTTTTTTCACTTTTCTGTTTTGGCATAAAGAAAGTTACGTAGAGGATGCAGAAACCTTTTTGAATCCTTGCAAGAAGCACAAGACTTTCTGTAATTGAAAATATTGATACTAGTACCAACTTGATGCAGATGAATATAAATGTTGCCTTTCTCAAAAGTACCAATTCAAAAATAATACAGGGGAAAACAAAAGGGCGTGTAGGTGGGGGTGGTGGCCTGGTGGGATAAAAATACACGGGAAGAAGAGGAGAACATACTATGTCTGCATGTTTCTCACTCTCCCTCTTCTGTCTTTCTCCCCTTTCTTTCTCGTTTTCGTAGGCTCGCAAGTCTTAAGTGGATATGCAAATCCTATTCAGCAGTCAACTCATATCACTAGTAGCATAAAGGCAAATTTAAGCTGACAGGTGGGATTCATTAGGCTAATAACTATGGTCTCCCTACTTACTAGTAGAATTGTTCTCTAATTTGGAACAGTTCCAATCTTTCATTCATAGTCTTGCACGCTTTTGGAAAACCTGATCAATACAAGAATGTTCTTACCTAAGTCATGGATATTTTTTAAAGAATAGGAATAGAGTATATAAGAGACTGACTATTGGGAATGGGTGATGGCTACAGAGCTTCTCATATAAATAGAAAAAGCAGAAAGAATCCATCATCTTTCTTTTTATGTTTGTAAATTCCAATTTATAGGGTTTATCGTGCGGAAGCTCTTGTTAGATCTCCTTTCCTTACTCTACAAGGAAGTGGGTGCGTGCCCCATCTCACGTGGAGCAGCGGAACTACTGTTTTCTTTAAATCAGAGGTGGGCGAGCTGGTGAGTGAATGAAAAGGAAAAACAGTGCACAAATCCAACCTAGCGGAGAGAGAGCATCAAGCTGAAAGGGGGACTATGAAGTTTACAATTGGTGTGGCTAGGCTTCAACCGCCAGAGCCCCATTGCATTCCCTACATCGCCTAGACATTTCATAATTTATGGTCCTACAGCTATTGTTGTTTCTGTTTCCAATTTGTGCATCTAGTCAAAATTAAAGGGCTGACAGAGTGTCGCTTCCAGTTCCAATTTGTGTATCTAGTCAATTTAAGGGCCGATAGAGATTGTCAGTTCCAATTTGTGTTTCAAGAGAACTGGATACAAAAGAAGTCCTAGCCAAAAAGACTGGAATAGTCGTGTGTTCCCTTGATCAAAAAAAAAAAAAGACTGGAATAGTAACATGCCAGAAATTAACATTATCACCTAAGTTTTGGTTCAAGGTGGTGAGACCACAAAGGCACCAACTACACAGCATATTCAATACGAAAGATTTTCATTAGAAAGAGTTTCATATAAAACATGTGTGGACGTGTATCTGGAGGGAGATAGCATCCACAGAAGCATGACTCCAATAAAGGACTTGGACGAAGCTTTGGAAGCTCTTAGAAGGCCTATGACAGGATCTCAAGTAAGAAGCTTCAAAACAAGCTAATTGGGATTCAATTTCAAAGAAAGAAGTGTCTAGTTTTGGAAGAAGAGCTCGAGCCAAGGCGAACCTTGACTTGAGCTTTTCTTCCAAAACTAGACACTTCTCTATTTGCAATTGAAACCTAATTAGCCTGTTTTGAAGTTAATTATTTGAGATCTTGTCATAGGCTCTAAGAGCTTCCAAAGCTTCATCCAAGTCTTTCATTGGAGTTATGCCTCCATGGGATGCTATCAGAGGCCATCATATTTAATTCCACCATAGGCATTAGAGCAAAGGTTTACCGCAGGCTCTCAACTTATGAGCAACTATCAAGTTGAGCGCACGCTAATAATCTGCAGTGTAAGATTAACTGTAGATTCTGCGCAGCAATGCATCGTTACAGCGATATTTGATTCTTACACTTACAACTTCATAGCCTTGCAATAAATAAACTCTTAAGTTTTCAAAGGATAAAAGAACGTAACGCTAGACCTGCTTAAGTAAAATTAGTACTTCATTCAACAGAAAGTTGAATAGATCATAGCATTGCGTACGACAAATGCGAATGAACGCTAAGCTTTAGCATTTCTAGGAGAAAACCGCAAATAATCATAGTCGCCGTGACCGACAAACCTCATCCCCATGTAGACTAAGGATATCATATCACAGTGAACATTAGTCACCAGAAATGTATACACACAGAGAAGTTAATACTTTAAATTGACCTTCTCGATTCACATATCCAATCAATATTAATAGTTTCTAGCAAAACTATCGGGTTCACAACTACGGAGTTCTATGGAAGCGAAAATATCCAGTCGTTCTATTGCATACCAAAAGCGAAAGAACTAATTCAGGAAATCTCGAATTGAGATAGAGATAGCCAAACAGAGGTTTTCAACAGATCGTACACACAAAAAGAGAAGGTGAAAAAGAGGCATCATGTAATGCATCTCCAAACTAAACATACGCAATAAACCGTATTTTCACAGATGAAATAAACAACATAAAATAAGAAGAACATAGTTACAAGAGAAAGAATAAGGAGGAATTACCATGTGGGGGTATTTGTCCTCATCAACAACCCTCGTGTTTTCAAGCTTAATGTTTAGATACTGATCAACTGAATGTAGTGTTCCTCGGATAGCCAAATCGTTCTTCAGTTCCACAGTCACTTCTCTTCCCACCAGATCCTTGAAATATGAGAAAAACAACTGCAAAACAGAGCGGCACCAAAGGCAAAACCAAGTTAGAACATAGACCAAATAAATTTATGAGAAAAACCTCAAATAAGAATTGATTCAAATAAGGTAAATAAACTTTCTACTCTAGAACAACCAAAGAAAACAAAGCATACATCAACTACATACAAATAATGGAATCGGCGATGATTAAAGAGGAACATACAGCAATAAGAAAGAGGGATCAGAAAACAATACCATTTTTATCTCTCAGGGAGTATCACTATGTTCTCTGTGTCCTTGGCTGCTATCTGCTTCAAAACAAATGAAGATTTCAGCCTTCTTTATAACACAATACAACAACACGACCTAGTTTGGAATATTATGAAGATTTGTAATACACTGAGGATTCACAAATTAAGTGGTTTTAGGCGGACCCATCAACCTACTACAACTCTCCCCTTTATCCGGGCTTGGAACTAGCAATGTAAGCTCACACAAGTAGAGTTATTGCTTAATACTCCCTCCGTTTCAATTTGTTAGTCTTACTTTTCTTTTTAGTCCATTTTAAAAAGGATGTCTCTTTCCTTTTTTGGCAACTCTTTAAATTTACCCCTCTATTATGAGAAAAAAACATTTTGATACATTCTACATATCTTTAGTTAACAACCACAAGATTTATAAGTCTTGTTTACTTTCTTAAACTCCGTGTCAAGTCAAAACCAGACAAACAAATTCTACATATCTTTAGTTAACAACCACAAGATTTATAAGTCTCGTTTACTTTCTTAAATTCCGTGTCAAGTCAAAACCAGACAAACAAATCGAAAAGTAGGGAAGTATATAGTATAAAGGGAATTATTAATCGTTCCAGATGTTAAAAAATAAAGTTAAATAGCACACTATACACACCTCAACGCCCTGTTTGTTTAGACTGAAGTGAGTTGTGGATATAAGGGGATGTTAATCAAATGGAATTAGGGTTTTTTTAATTACAGAGATAATTAAATGGAATTAGGTTTTTTTTTTTTAATTACAGAGATAATAGAGAGAGATATAAAGAGGGGACTTACAGCTCGACTTCGCCGGGGGAAGAGCAGGGAAGCCGGAGGGGCTAGTTTAGTGAGTTAACAAATACTTTACTACCAAACCGACTGAAAAACTGAGTCAACTTATATATATGCATAAAATTTGTTTGGACATATACCTTTTTCATGTTAATTATAATTAAAACACATATTTTTATTTTATTAAATTATACTTATTACTATATTATATAAGAGCAAATGTGAGGACTTTTGTAGTCCTCACAATAATTTCTCAATTTTTTAAAAACTTTTTAATTAATTACTTTTATGTCCTAATCTTATTTATTTAAGTCAATTTTTTTATTTTTTGTTTTTAAAGTCTCTTTTTCAAAAGCTATCGAACATGGGGACTTTTGTAGTCCTCACAATAATTTTCAAATTTTTTTAAAACTTTTTAATTAATTACTTTTAGGTCCTAATCTTATTTATTTAAGTCAATTTTTTTGTTTTTGTTTTTAAAGTCTACTTTTCAAAAGCTATCGAACCTCCTACCTCATTTTTCACGTTCTTTGATTTTCTGATTGGTGCTCGATGTCCGCATTTGAGCCCAATTAATCCAGATAATTCGCACTGCATCGCGCCTATTCGGGGGGAGCGCTACCTCCAAAGATTTTTTCCATATCCATGTTCGAACCCCTAATCCCTGATTAAGAGAGGAGCAGCTCCATCTGCTGCACAAGTTAAATTATGTATTTGTCTTAAAAGTTCATTGACTATGTATAGATTATTTATTTAGAACTAAATAACTTCAGAAAATTAGGATACATAAGTTATAATGTCAAATTCCGGTTCCAAATTTGATTTGAATTAAATAATTTCATCAAAATGGAAGTTAAAATATTAAAGGAGTGGAATGAAAATTTTGCTTTCATATAACTACCCACTTGTGGGACTACAATGGGTATATGGTTGTTATTGTTGTTGTACACTTGTTACTAACACAATGGGCCCGGGCTTAGCACGGGCCTCACATAACTAGTATATATATATATAGGGTCTTTGACATATATATACATCTTAAGGAGAAATATTTACGAAACGTGACGATAGTTTTATATTTACAAAACATAACATTACAAATCCTATACAAAACATGCTTTATATTTAAAAAAAATAAAAATATTTTTAAATTATTTTTTATTTTTTAAAAATCATTTTTTAAAAAAATATTTTTTTATTTTTTTAAAAAAAATATTTTTTTAAATTTATTTTTATTTTTTTAAAAAATTAATTTTTTTTTTTTTGCTCAAAAACTTATGTATGAAAGTTGTATGAAATGTGTATATCTCGCTCAAGACTTAAAAAGTTTGCTCAAAATTTAGTGTATGAAAAATGTATGAAATGTGTATATCTCGTTCAAAGCTTAAAAAATCCGCTCAAAATTGTGTGTATGAAAACAATATGAAATTTGTATCTTGCTCATGTCTTAAAATTTCGCTCACATTTTCATGTATAAAGTTCATGTTAGATTTCGTAAAATTAATACAACTACAACAACATTGTATATAACTTTGATACAACATTCAAGACTTAAAATAATCGCTCAAATTTTTGTGTATGAAATGTGTATATCTTGCTCAAGGCTTAAAAAGTTCGCTCAAATTTTATGTATGAAGAACGTATGAAATGTGTATGTCTTGATCAAGGCTTAAACATTATGCTTAAAATTTTATGCATGAGAATGGTATGAAATGTGTATATCTTCCTCAAGACTTAGAATTTCATTCACATTGTTTGTATATAAATTTCATATTAGGTTTCGAAAAATTAATACAACTACAACAACATTGTAACAATTTTCATACAATATTCAAGGCTTAAAGTTTTCGCTCAAAATTTTGTATATGAAAATTATATTAAAAATTTTGCTCACACATACACATTTCATACAACTTTCATACACGTAAATATGAGGTAATTTTTTAAGCCATTGAGCAAAAAAAAAAAAAAAAAAATTAATATTTAAAAAATATATATAAAAATTATTTTTTTAAAAAATAAAAATATTTTTTTTAAAAAAAAATATTTTTTTTATAAAAAATATATATATTTTCTGGAAAAAAAAAAAAAAACGAAAAATATATGAAAATCCGTCATGTTTTGTAATATATCGTTATGTTTTGTAAATAAGGAAAACTATCGTTACGTTTCGTAAATATTTCTCCTTAACATGTATATATATATGTAGTTTTCCCATATATATATATATATATATATATATATATATATACACTTACTCAATGTGCGTTACAATGTGCTCAACATATTATTTTCTTAATTATGGTTTTTTTTTAAAATTTTAATGGTAGAAACTATAAATTTTATATTTAAACTTAAATATGTAAATTTTATTTTTAAGAAATTATAAATTGGTGTCCAACTTCAACGTCAAATTAAGTAATTAACCTCGTACTCCAAATCCCTGAAATTCCAGGTGAAAAAAGAGTCCATGAAATTTGATTTTTTTCATGAATTCGTATCTACCTTTATTAGGAGTAACAATTAGGTCTTACATATATGGATTGACCTTTTATGAAGAAAAAGAAAGCTCAAAAACATAAAAGGTACATCTTTACGATGAAGAAGAAAATACAATTATATTATAAGAACGAACTTTTAAAGTGGATACATTACACATGGAGATATGATGCGGGAAAAAAAAACGTGGAGGTATGTTAACAGGATAAGAGCATAATTGGGTCAATTTGCTAACTGTGAAAGCACTTTTATCCTATTTTTACTAGTTCAATGACAGCTTTAGATCAAAATCAAACAGGTGATATTTCTATTTTATTTTCAATAGTAATTCAAGGATGATTTATAAGAATGTCTGGGGGTGAGCGGTCTTGATTTTTTGACCTCACTCACTTCATGAGCAAAACTTCAAAGTTTTGAGTTTTAACCTTGAAAGTTTACTCATAGAATGTGTGGGGAGGGGGGCAGGGGGGTTCAAAAATTCAAGACCATTCATTTTTAAGGCCATTGAGTGTAATTTTCTAGTAGTTTTTACCGCATTTTGGCTACTTTTGTTTTAACAGTTAAAAGAGCTTTGAGTCTCAGTTTTTTTTTTTTAAATATTATCAGAGTGAAGTGAAATTGTAAAGAGAGAAAGTACATGAAATGATGAGCACCACAGATGTGACCTAGTGACCAGTAAAATGGTGAACCATGAGTTGTCTTACTCAAATCCCAGCAGAGGCACAAAAGCCATACGAACCCAATACACAAGCCTATATCTTGAGCGTTGAATTACTTTTAATTGATATTGAGCACCCAAATAAATATGAAATAACAATACCACAAATAATGCAAATAAATTACGTGTTCAATTGACAAAACAAGAGCCAAAATAACAAATACATAAATAGAGGGAGTAAAGAGAAAACCTTATAGACAAATACACATTACTAGGAACAACATATTATATAGACGATTACAACAATATCAATGACATTGACAGACCGAAATTTACATCTATGTCACACTACAGCCTGCATCATGAAATATGTTCCTATCCTATTAAGGACCACAGTTTGGCAGTTACAACTTCAATTACAATCGTTGTTTCACACGTCGACCATGGACATCACCGCCGTCAAGAATAACCTCATTCCCTAGCTTGCTGGCAATGCCAGAATGTTCATTTACCCTAGCAACATACTCCAACAGTTCTGTGAGGACATGAGGACAACTTTCTCTCAGATAGTCAAAACCATCCGTTTGCATTACAGCTGCATAAACAGGATTCTGAGGTCAATACCAACTAATAATATAAATCAATCCGTATGAACTAATAACATAACTCGGACACTTGTATGAGCCAGATAAAGAGTCTGAGCAGCAAAGCAAGTAAAATCTAGAAACATGTTACCAAAAGAAATCTACTAATCAAACCACAATTTTCAATTGCGCCAACTTTGATCCAAAATGGTGGCATAGCAAGCAAAGCAAGTAAAATCTAGAAACATGTTACCAAAAGAAATCGACTAATCAAACCACAATTTTCAATTGCGCCAACTTTGATCCAAAATGGTGGCATAGCTATTGCAATTTTCAATTGCGCTAACTTTGATTCAAAATGGTGGCATAGCTATTGCAATTTGCACAAACTATTGTAAGAACGGCCTTTGGGCTTAATAGTTGAGCATCCATGACCCCACATTGACAAATGATAGCACCAAATTGTAGAGTAGCAAGTCCTCTCTCACTTTTTTACACTCTTTGGGCCTACACCTGAACCCTTTAGAAATAAGGACAACGAATAGAATTTCATTTCAGGGCTACTAATATAGACTGCAATAGTAGCGAGACATCTCCCGTTCCTAGTTAACTAGGACAATACTTTCAGAAGGACAAAACGAGAATTGTCGAAAATGCAATTAGAACTTATTCAAATCTTTTAAGAATAACACTTCGAAGAGGTTATTTGCAGATGACAATTATAAATGTGAACTTCCCACAAAAACTCAAGTACTTGAGCCAAATAATCCAATTGAATCCCAACTTTGATGTAGCATTCTAACATAAGTTGAATAGAAGAAAAAGAAAATTACCTCTTAGATTTTCTGGCATGGCAACAAATTTGAGACAGACAGATTTCAGCTGGAAACAATGGTGCTGTTCAGCCAGGGCTAAAGTGGTTGCAACAGTATTAATAGCAACTTCATCACACAGGTTAGCCTCGCAGAGCAACCTGAGCATATCTAACCCATAACGGTCAGCTGCCGCAAGCAGATGTTGAGACATCAAGGTTGTTGCCCATTTTGAGTTCAACCCTGTGAGTTCTTCCATGTCCGGCAGCACATCCCAGTACATGAAATGAAGAAGAGCCTGCCATCAACATACACAAGAATTAAGCAACTAACGCTAAATTAAATCACAACTCTAAATGAAAAGAGAGAATGCCACATCAAAATTGCAAATAAAAAATGTTTAAGTTAATATGAACTCCAGGTGGCTTCTCTATCAGCATCCTTTCAGCGACTTAGCTTCTTGTTGATATCATAACAAAATTATACAGCTTCAACAAGTACGCCAGATATGCAATGTTACCAAAGGCAAAAAGCATAGGAAGGCATTCTTGAGCTTTAAACATAAAGTGCAATCAAGTGCGGGTTCAGAAGAAATGAAGAAAATGAAGATAAATAAATATGTAATGCAAGAAAAAGTAACTATAAAATAAACAATAATTATATAAAAAGGAGTTAGAAGAAACTACACTTAAAATATATGAATAAAAATTATAAATCAAGTTCAAAACCCATTTTAAATATCTAAAACAAATGCAAGGATAAATTTTATGTATCAATATTCTCCTACTCCTAATCATACAAATACATCCGTAACAATTCATTGACACGATGTGTCATTCTGCTAGGTATATTTATGTTTAGTGTCACCCATGCCAATATATAGTAAATAGGCAAGATGTGCACCTTTAGTGCCTTGGTGCCTACACAGAAACAGCACCAGAAGGGAGGCAAAAGGCCTAGCTTATGTTGTATCTAATTTCAAGACTTAAAAGCGCCTCAAGGGAGCCTTTAAGAACACTTATCATGCCTAAAAGTCCCAGATCAATGTAATTAAGTTTAAGACCACTAGAATGCTTGGGACAAAAGAGTACAACACATTAGCAACATCCCAGATATGCAAGTTAAAGAAGTTATTTGACTGTTACTTGAATGAGTACTTACTACGGACAAGTCAACATGAAGTTGCATTTCTTATTACTTGCAGACAAATTCACAAACCACTTATACCCCGCTAAAGTCAACGGAACATCCCTATCATCTTCCATCTTTTGGAGATTAGAAAGTAAAAGCTAGAAACTTCAAAGCAAAATTACAAGGATGTATGATTTCCCATGAGTTTGGAAGAGTTAGCAAGTGGGTCCATCATACACAACTTGTTTACAGCATACAAAGTTTTTAAAATCACGACGATTGGTAAAATAAACCAACAAAGAGAAAATCATATAGTAGAACATAAAGAACTTTCTGCATCTTCCAAAACAGCTACATACTGACAGCATTTTTCAAGTTGAAACTGTCAATTAAATATATCATGCATTCTTAAAGAACAAATCCTTGTCCATTATAACCTTTCTAAACGCTTAATTATGGGTTGAAGAATGAACTACCAGGACTCCATAGGAAAGAAAAATTATGAAACCTAGTTAAGAGTGACAGAAACTATTTATCAAAAAGAAAGAGAAATTAACAAATAAATGGCAGGGTGCAAGTAGCATTGAAAAAATTGTCTGATCCCAGTGTGATAGAAAATGCAACGACAACTGAGATAATAAACAGATGAGGAGCTTCATAGTAGTACAGCTTTGGAGATATTAAGTTCAGCAGGTGGTATCTTGAATACTTACAGATTGCATTAATGATATACACTACAAGCAGTCAAACTAGATAACGGGGAAGGGGTGGGAGGTAGTACAAGGCTTTGACCTTAAAAACGGGGGCTTCCATATCTTCTACTTTTATATGCTCTGTATTTTGATCCTTCATTGGACCAAAAAGTTGTGCTCTGAACACAGGTGACCTTGCAGCAAGCACCAATTTGTGAGCAGCAAATATCTCTCCATTAACGTCAAAGTTTACATCTGTATCCTTCCCACTTTCAAGGAGCTGTCCAAAATGCAGTCCGATATCTGATGGAGATAGAGGGATGGAGTAAGTTTTAGGTCCTTCGGTGCGAGACCTCACTACACCAACACAGCAATGAACTTGCAGGCAATCATCCTTCAGGTAGTCTGATGATTCTAAAGCGGTTCTTTTAAAGAATCGCTTATATCCCCTGCAGAACCCAAATTCGGTCATGTAGATTAATACACGTTGCGTGTTGAACAAAAGAAAGGTTCCAAAAAACACGGCTAGAGAAGTTAAGATGTGAATAAAAAACTTTAAGTCAAATCTTGCAAGTGAAGACTGGTATGAAGTACTAATTTCAATCTACAACAAAACCACCAACAAGCTTCAACAGACTTCAAAAGATCATTTGACACACAGACTGTGCTCCATTTCTTAAATCGAGTAAATGAAAACAGAAGTTACACGAAAAGGAGCTACGGCATAAGCATGTGAAGGTTAAGGAGACAAGGACTAATGGGTCGTGCAAGGATAATGCTGCCTCCATCTAGTAAAAGTTCAGCAAGTCTATACTCGATTCCAGTGGCGGATTCAGGATTTTCACTCAGGGTGTTCGGAAAAATAATTGAACCTAAATATACACTGTAATATATGTTCAGGGTGTTCAAAAGTTAATATATGTACATAAACACATAAAATTTACCCTAAATATACACTGTAATTTTTTGTCCAGGGTGTTCAGGTGAACACCCTGAGCTCTTGGTACATCCGCCCCTGCTTGATTCACAAAGAGAAGGTTAAAACACTCAGTGTCACAAAATCATAAGCAAATCATAACACAATCCCATATATTTATAGGAGACAGAGTAGGTGTCAGTACTAGAAAATCTTCGTCTAGATTTGAGATGATTACATAGGAAAAAAACATTTTGGTCCTTTAATTATTATGATAATTTTGGCCTCTATTATCCAACCGTAAACATATAATCTTCAATTTCGTGTCAAATTTAATCAAAATGGAAATGAAAAGGTAACAACTTTTTATATCATGTTAATCACAATAAAAAATGAAAAGGAAGGAAAATCTTAAAGTCATTGAGGAATGAATATGATCAGTAGAACACGTGGATTGTTTAGAAAAGTATTGCTAAATGTCCATGAAACGTGTCGAGGCTTATCGGGATTTAAGCAGAAAGCACAAGCAAAGGCCACTTCTTTAGCGGAAAAAAAATACACAGATGGAAAAAATAAAGAAAATGTGTAATGCAAGAAAAAATAACAAGAACTACGAAAATAACTATGTGCAAAAAGGAAGAGAAAAAAGTCATTTAACTAAAGCATGTGAAATTAAATGTGATCTTAAAATAGTGATTCAATTGAAATATGATAAGTTTCTAATTCACATTGAGTGACTAATTTTCCAATTCTAAAATTTTAATTTCCTGTACCTAATCGCTAAATAATAAGCCGAGGCTCTATCGGAAACAGCCTCTCTACCTTCACAAGGTAGGGGGATTTCACTGGGTATGTTGTTGTTGTTGAACCGCTAACTAATCAATAAATATCATATCCATAATATTAAAGTTTGCTAGCTACATTTTGATTGAGCCAAAGTTACCAACAGCACATTTTAGCCTGTCTACTACACTGAAAGGCCATCTAAGCATGGAGAAGTGACCACTTCATATATTATTATGGCACAGGAGAATACCACAATGACATTCAATCTTTTCTTCTTAAAAGAATGTTATAGATGAGCAATTACTGCTTACTTCCTTTAACCACCAAACAAGAGTAAACTAACCAATTAATCGAGTCTCACGGGGTCAAGAAAAATCATAACCAACCCACAGCAAGCATTGTTTAGTAAATGAAATTCAATCACATTTTAACATGTCTGCACTGAAATGCCAGCTAAGCTCGGAGAAGTGCTAGTCTTAGAAAATGATCACTTCATATACATTATGGCACAGGAGAAACACCACATTGCTATTCAATCTTTTCTTCTTAGTTCTTACAAGAATATCATAGAAGCAATTATTGCTTACGCCCTTTAATCAAAAAGGATTGAGGTCGAGAAAACATAACTTCCAAAGAAGGGGTTGATTCCTCAAATGGTCACTCAACTAATAGCTCTTATCTCAGAAAATCACTTTTCTTCTTGGTTCCGATTTTCTTTAACAAAGGAAGTGACTTTCTGAGATACTAGTTATTAGTTGAGTGACCATTTGAGAAATCAACTCACCAAGCAAGAGTAAGCTAACCAATCAATCGATTCCCAAAGGGAAATGATCGTGGGGTCGGGGAAAATCATAACAAACCCACAACAAGCATTGTTTATTACATTGCAATTCAATCACATTATATCATACCATAACAAAAAAACTAAAACCAAGAACCCGAAAACAAAACTCACCACATACTCCCACGATATTTAAGAGTATACGGTCCACTCTCCAACGATCTCCCAAAATGGCTATGCACTTTATGCCTATCCTTCCCACTCTGATCAATCAAAGTCAGCTCAAAAAGCGCCCTAACATCCGTTCCTTCACTCGCTAACGCAATAAACAACGAAACATACGTAGCGTTATCTTCAACACTCTTCCCATCAGGATAGAAATAAATCGCCCACGTATAACCACCTACATTAAACGTATCTGAAGCTATATATTTCCCAATTCCAATCCCTTTAGACAATGAATAACCAGTGATCTTAAAATCATGAGAACCGTTTACGGTTTCAGTTATCGACGTTGATGCAGTGGATGAAAGCGAAGACGATGATGAGGAGGGTTTGGTAATTGACGAATTATCAACCCTTCCCATGCCCATCATACGTTAAAAACTGGAAATTTTCAATAATAACAACTCAATAGTCAATTAATTTTGTAATTGAGGTAAATTGGGAAATGTTGATCAGATCTAGGGTTTAGAAAAGCAGAATTCGAAGGAAATGAAAGAATTAGGGTTTTTCTGCGAAATTGATGGCTAGGCTCTGCAAATTCGGGTTTAATCTGCGAAAATTGAAGGCTAGGCTCTGCAAATTAGGGGGATTATCTGCGAAATTGATGGCTAGGGTCTGCAAATTAGGAATTCTGGAATTTTCTAGGGTTTCGTTAAAGGAAGAAGAAGAAAGGGAGTGGAAGAATTTTAATTTATAGGGGGGAGTTGTGCAAGAAAATGTGACGATTAGGTGATGAAGCTGTTGCGTCAATTTATTTGAACCTATTTTTTTAATTTATGTTAAAATAAATAACTTCTTTTCTAATTTAAAAATAAATTACTTTATGAATGCTTTACAGCCACATAAATTTTTAAAGCTTATTTTAAATCACAAATTTCAAAAAAATTTCCTCTTTCTTAAATGTCGTGTCTAATCAAATGAGTTCATATAAATTAAAACGGAGGGAGTATATGATTGAGTTGGAATACACGCGCTGTGTTTTGGGGGTTGTTGACCCTGCGGAGGAAAGAGGAATGTAACGGTTGGTTCTAAAAGGAGAAAGTCCTCATTAACGTTGTACTAGTTTACTGCCTTTGTCCCACATATTTGACTGACCATACAATTAAAGGGGAAACAAAATACTCTAATCTAAAATACTCCCTCCCGATAAAAAAAAATCCACTTAGCTATTTACACATTTCTTAAGAAAATACTAACTCCTAAATAAAAATAGATAATTTAACTAAACTATTTTTAATTAAATAAGCATTGGAATTTGATCATATAACACTTAATAGGGGCAAATATAAAAAAATAAGTTAATTCTTTCTTGATTTGCTAAATGGACTCTTATTTTGATTCGGAGAAAAAAAGGCTAAGTGGAGTCTTTTTTAGATCCGAAGGGAATAAGTGTTATCTTATAAATTTAAGATTAAAAATTAACATGTGTTTTCAACAACGCTCTTAGTATTAAAGAAATAATCCTTTTTAATATTGCTTGGTTTTCAAAAAATAAAAATAAAATGAAATAGTTTAGTAAACTCCACATTATATTTATTGATTTCTGATGGGCGTGATTTTTGTTAAGATGAGATTTACGTTTGGGATGGAGGGAGTACTAGTATATTCTCCGTCCAATTTAAGACTTATTTCCTTTTTTGTCTATCACATAAAAAAGACGTCTTTTAAATATTTAGTAAGTTAACAATTCAAATATCCTACATGAGAAGTTTAAAACAACGAGATTCCAAATATATTTAGTACATTATACACGTCTTTAATTTAGAATCACAAAATTCAAAAATCTCTTCTTACTCCGTAAACTTTGAGTTCAATAAATTGAGACACTTAAATTGGGACAGAGAGAGTAATACTTCTAACATTCCAATTTAGAAAAGAATAATGTTTGGGTCGTGTATCTGCGTCTAATCTACGATAGAAGAAAAGGTTCTATCTGAACAATTATTATTTTAGTTTATTTGAGATTATTTTTTATTGCTCAACTCCAAAAAAAAAAAAAAAAAAAAAAAAAAAAAAAAACATTCTTATATTTGAAGATAATTAATTAAGTTTTTATTTTTTTCTTTAAAAAAAATTGCAGCTACACATGTAATGTCGTATTTAAATTCACAAGTTTCAAAAAAATTATAGTCTATATATATATATAACACTGAAATTTTCAAAAGTCTTGGTTTCCTTCTTAAATTTTGTACTGAACTATATCAAGCAAATTGGAAAAGAGTTAATGTTGAATGATATGTCTAAACTATTACTTTTTGCGAGTTTCATACCTCAACTATTTATTGTTTCATTTATCTACCTAAACTTTCACTCCCTTTGTATTAAAAACACCTCGGTGTTGATTGTCGATTTGGAACAAATATTTCGCCAACTCAGCATCGAGGTGTGTTTTATATAAAAGGAGTAATAATTTAGGTAGATAAAAAGAACAACTAATAGTTAGAATGTGAAACTCGCAAAAAAAAAAAAAAAAAAAAAAAAAAAAAAAAGATATTTTATGTGTGTTTTTTACCATAATCTCATGGAAAAATGAAATGGTATAGGAGTTTTAACATATGTTTTGTTAATTTTTTTGTGATTTGAAAAGAACATTGAATAGGTTACCTTTATATTTGAATTTTTTCGTGATTTTCTAAAGTTCGAATTATTTACTTTATTATATGATTAATACAAGTATATTAAGGACAATAAAAGATATGTGATCAAGTTATGAAGTACTTTTTGTAACCAATAATTAATTGAATGTTCCAGCTTGCTAAAACTTAAATAAAAAAGTTATGAAGTACTTTTTGTAACCAATAATTAATTGAATGTTCCAACTCGCTAAAACTTAAATAAAACACTGTTGGGAGTAAAAAGTAAGTATTTGTATGTACAACTAGTTGATAATGGTCCTTAAAAAAAAAACCTATCCACTAGATCTGGATTTATATACAAGACAACTGTAATTTCATCATCAAACAATAAATTAAAATAATACATATTAATTTGCGGGATAATTAGGTTATGAACATATGGGTGTGTTTGAAATATAGGAAAATATTTTTAATTTTCTCACGTTTGGTTGGTTCAAATATTTTTCTCGAGAAAAATAGCTTTTTTAAAAACGAGATAAATGACATTTTTTTTTCCCCGTGATATAAATGACATTTTTTTTTCCCCCTTGATATAAATGACATCCCTAGTAAGAGTGGGGAAAATAAGTTTTCATATATAAGTAACATTTCAAATTTATCATCTCCTCCCACTACCCATCCCACCCAAACCTCATAATATTTTACTATATCCTATAGAAAAGTTCTTGAGATATATTTTTTTGATTATTTACCAAACACCAGAAAATAAACAGGAAAAATACTTGTTTTTCAAGAAATATTTTTCATTTCAACAAAATATTTGCATGAAAAATATTTCCTTCATACTGAAACACACCTTATGAATAAAATATACTAATTATGTAGGGAAAAGGCATAAATCCCTCCCTCCCCCTCCCCCCACCCCACCACAAACCTTGTCTGCTAACTCACTTTAACACTTTAATTTCACGAGCGTTTATGTACCCTTCTATTTTAGTCTAAAGTTAAAGTTATATACCCCTTAACGGGTGACATGGCAAATTATAAGTAATGATTTAAACGTTTGGTAAACTTTTTTTCTCCATTATTCAATATACTATTTGTCAACGAGCACCATATTAGTCAATACCACATTTATGATTACATTTCTAGTTGGATCGTGTAGCCATTTTCTTCATTATCGGTTTGTCAGGACCCTATTGAGAAGATACATATTTTCTCTCCAAAAACTGGTCATAGAATGCTTACAACTAAAGTGTTGAAAGTGGTTATTAAGTCGGGTCCTCTCATAAGGGGTGCTAATTAGCCCGTTAACCTACTAGCTTGTCCTCCTTCTAAATCTTACCTATAATGTATAAATACACCATTATGGGTATAGGAACAAGTAGATTTTCCACATTAACAAGACGGTAACACTAAGAAAGAATCTATGCATCATCCGTTAGAAGATACTAGATGGGCGTGGCCCGTGCTCACAATCCACAGTTGCTGTTAATGTAGCAGTTGATGGTCAGGGGATAATTCAATATTTATCAACTCATGGAATGGACATCAGCAGGAAGCTATGATTTGTTATATATGAAAACTGGATACCATAAGAAAAGATAATTACATTGTTTAGCATAACTATATGCAAATAACATCTTCAAGTACATCTTTATTTATCATTTCATATGAGCAAGAGCTACAATCTGCTAATCTAGTAGCCAACCTTTGCTATTGCAAAAACCACATAGCAGGGAGGTATTTTGAAGTACTGGAAAAAAAGGTAAAACGCCAATCACTGACTAAGGAAGTTGAAATTCAGAGGAATGCATAAATAGAGATCACAGAGAGATAACTTCAAAGATACATCTATCATATTTCATAAATCAAATGACAAATCTAATTTTGTTATAGGGTTTAGATAATACAAAGCAGGACCTTATCTTTCCTATTTAGCTTAGTTGTTACACTGAAATCAGTAACAAACATTTAAACATAATAAGTTATGTGAGTTAATGATAGAAGAAGGTATATAAACATCATACCATCCAAACAGCCCAGTGAAATCAAGCGATGGAAACTTGTCCATTTTGAGATCTTGTGATACTTTTTTCAGTTATTTTTTAACTTTTAACTACTAGATCTCATAAAAAACTGCCGCTATTACCAAGTTCAACTTGATAGGAGAAAAATACAAACAACAACATATCCTTATCTAGACATCAAAACATGATACACAAATTTAGTCAATCAACAACTATATCTCAGTTCCAAATCAGTTGGGAACTCTCGAAGAGTTAAAGAAATTAGCTTATTGTTGTTTGGTTGTAGTGCAACTATTTTTTCCTGGCTGCTTCTCTAATCCCTGTTGTGCCAGAAATTGGATTTGCAGTAGGCAGCAGCCCTTGCTGATCATTGATGGAAGCTTCATATATGCACGATACTGAGTCACTTAATATGAGGCATTTGTAGTTATCAAAAGGTTTTGATAAGACTTTGAAGTATCAATATCTGATATTGTCGACATGAATCCTGACTTTCCACAACCTTTTTAGCAAATCATGTCTTTGTCCTGGGGCCATGCATAGCTACATCATGTAGAAATATTAAACTAAAATTACTGACTGACAATGTAACTTTAGTACAGGAGCCGGATTTACTAAAACTGAAAGAAGCCTACGATCTTATGAGGAAATCTTATTTCCAGAATAAGGATATGAAGAACGTTTAGGGTGCAGAGAGATAGGTATGAAGATTTCATAATCAGGCTAATACCTATTAGTTTCCCAAACAAAGAAGAGAAATAACTTCATTTCCAGTCTGTTTTTTCTCATGTTATTGTAAAGGGATTCATCCCCAAGAGATGGTCACTGCCTTGAAATTGAGTTTCCGTTCTCTCTTGGCTTATTTTACAAGTCCACTCACCCCCAGTTTTATATTCAAATATGTGAATTGTGAAATATCTGTTTTTAGCGCTCAATTTAATTCAACTAAGATTGGCTCAGTTCCTGCTGTCCCAACGAATAATTAGTTGCTCATCTAGATATATCTGCCCTACCAATTCTGGTATGTCCTTTCAAAATTTATTCTCAAGATTACATGTGCTATAATTGTAGCAGGACACCTTCAGTAACTAATCATGTAATACAACAATGAAACTTTACTAAATCCAACTGATGGCTACACAAACATGGCATTTGGTCACCAAAAGAAAGAAGAAAAAGGAGATCAGAGCCTCCTACATGAACATACAAATGCAATATTAAATGTGGCATCCTCTGCTCAAAATATATGAAGGGGATCGCCAAACATGTAAATCACTAATACTAACAAAGATTCACATATCATGTAAATTTAGAGTAAAATATAATTAAAATATACCACATTTGTTAAACTGAAAATAGCTTTTAAGTGTCAACAATTTCAAAATTTCCATTTTGTACAAAAAAAAAAATTAAAGCTCATATATTATCTCCAATATCAGAATTATTCATATCATGCTTCAGGTGCTTTCCTAATATTTGTCGATCTTTTCTAATATAGAGAATGCAATTAATTTATCACATGCCTTCTTAATTGATTTCTCAACTTGCCAAGAATTCCAATTAACAAAAACTTCTCTGATATTGCTTGACAATGGATGAACAGGTGGTTAATGGACATTCTAAAATTCATAGGTAGCAAACCATTAAATAGACTTAATTAAAGAAATGATGAGAAATACAGATAAAGAAAAAAATTGCGACAAAAATAGTTGCTAACATCAGTCCAACAGCTCTTCAAACAATTAAAAATGTAACCGACAAACATATGAAAGATTTAAAGAATTTGTGAGTGCCAAAGTAGAATGCTTTCAAACATAATCTAATCTGTGAGAAGTTGATAATGACAGGAAGAATATGTGCAAAGTTTATTTTGGGACAAATTTGTAATTACACAATCCTATGTATACATGTTTTGTTTTACGAATCCATAGACAAATCTAGAATCTGCCCGAGACATCTACTTTTCTCTCTCTTTCTTCTCCTTTGGTATTCAACTCTAATTTTCTTTATGCATGTCTTTTACAGTTTGATTTTTCGTGCTACCGGTGACCATGATTGGCTCTTTCTCAGGTTAACAGCTAATTTATGTTAGTTGTGCTAAATTCTAAGCCTACTTAACCATCAAACGGTTATGGTCATGTATGTCAACCGATCCCACATTTAGTCTTGTAAAATGATCTTGTTTAAGATGCTGAAGATTTTAATCAAATTTTAAGGTACCTCCACCCAAATTAAAAAATTGCACTGGAAATGGGGAAAGTAAGAAACCATCTCACAACAGGAAGATAAGTTGGACATTTTTGTGTCCTATCTCAAGAAAAGACCACAACAAAATTTAGCAGAAGGCTGCATATCTACTTACGTGTGAATGTGCAATGTTTGAGGCTGCCAAAAAACGCGGAATAACGTGCATATCATCTTCGGCTGACAAAAAACGCAGAATAACCTGCATATCATCTTCGTTACTTCATCCTCTTTAGTTCCCAATGATCAGTCCTCCCTACCGAGCAAAGTTGAACAAACTTGATTCCAAAAACATCTCTTTTGTTGTAAGCAAAAGTCACAAAAATAAGGACGACACTTCCTGCAATTAAACGGCATAAAGATAGTCAAAAGGAAAATCTTCAAAAGTCGATCAATTGAACTCGTAAGTATTTGAGTAGGCCGACCTTTTTACGCTTTTTTTCTGGTGTGGGTGGTTGACCTTTCACCTTGTGCTTGAAGAGTCGATGCAATAACCGCTTCCTCCATGTCCACCGCACTTGCGCTTAGAGGCTTCATCTTTTTTGGTGTTCCTCGATTAATGCTAGGTGGAAAGATAGTTTCCCCTTTCTACGTAGGGCGTAATTGATACGATTGTACGTGTGTCGTTCGAGCTTCTCAGATGACTTTCTTAATCGAATTAGGAATGTCTCCGACAACATCTTATGAACATGGTCAATGGGCAGGAGTTGATTCTGTAAGTGAGAAGAGTCATTTCTTAGATTTAATAAAATATCTAATAAGCATGAAACTGATGTGAATGCTTATATAGATAGTGTTTTGCATGCTGAAACGATTTAGTTGTGGCTGATTTTTGCAGAAATAGCAAATCAAAAACATATATGAAGTATACTACTACATATAAATAAGGGGCAACATTGACCAAAGTTGTTTCAAATATATGTTCTGCTGTCATGGAGAGCATCTTCTCAGCTATAACTCTAGAAATTACTGCTGTAATCGACCCACTGCCATCAGTAAAATCAATTTGGAAGGTACACCTACAACCATATTGCGTTTAATAGTTGTACACATATGCTATATTTTGTCGAGATGAAATTTATATGTAGGCCAAAGTCATAGATGGACCCCTGAACTTGTCCTGATTTTTCATTTAGACCCCTTAACTGAAACGTTGACCATCTGGACCCTCGAACATAAGATAAAATGTGCCATTTGAACCCCTCGTGCCAGCTGGGCACACGCGTGCAGTCCACTTGCAGTGACATCTGCAACCATATTGAGTTTAATAGTTGTACACATATGCTCTATTTTGTCGAGATGAAATTTATATGTATGGTGAAAACGCAATGCCGAGGCACTAATGTTGTCTGTCGATTACACTTTGTGCATTCAAATTCTCTTCTTTCTTTCGTGCGCTTTTTTGTTTACATCCTAAACATTCAAGCACACAAAATTTCTGCAAGTCATTTGAAATAAACATTTCGGCCTCAACATAGAAAACTCCAATCTGTCAAGGAAGATGAAAAGCAAATGTATGTTATTCTGTTTCATGAATAAACCTATTCACATCTAGATAAGTGAAACACTTACTGAAGTCTTGTGTTGAAATTTCTGCAATGGGGATAACTTGCTACTGAGTGGGAGTTACTACGAGAGACGTTGATGACGCAGAGAAGCTGGCTGATGCATAACTTGAAAGCATGTGTTTGTTTGTTTTTGCCCTATTGTCACACCAAATAAAGTATTCAATATGCTGTTCAGGGGCAAGTTAAAAAGTAAAGATGAAAAGTCAGTACCAGTTGATAAGCTCCAACGCCTGTGGGTAAGCAGGATTTATGTGTATTGTTGAGTTGAATCTAGTTTGCAGCGATAAACGTGTATGGCACAATGTATGTGTAGTGTTGTATTAAATAAAAATATGTAAGTCAAATATTTTAATATGTGCATACCCTGATACGAAGATATTCCTATATTCCTTCCAAGGATTACAAGGAATTCTTCATTCTTTCCCATTTTAGCTTGCAGCTCAGTTTCTTCAATTTCTCCGAAGTCCTCCCATAAAGTGAGAAGAAACTATTTTTTCCTGAGAGTGCGGAGAATATAATACTAATTTTTTTAGCATCTATCGTTAGGATATCAATATACTTCCAAAGGAAAATAAGGGCATATAATTTGAAATAAATGTTGTACTTACTGATTCTCAATAACAATGATCTCTCGGCACCTGTTTTGATTGAGACCTGCATATTTTGGAGGGCCACAGCGTAGAACAACTCCTATTATATCTGCTAGTAAGATATAAGGTAATATAATGAGTGCGTACATGTACAAGCATATATAATTGAGCATGCAAGTAATTAGCAGGAGCGGTATACCAATTTCTACAGAAGAGTGGGGAGTCATATGAGCAATGCGGTCAAAAGTTGTGATATTCAGCTTAGTTGTTGGTGGCAGTGGTTTCTCATGCTCTTCAGTTGGCTTGACATGTTCAATTATAGCTTCTTTATCGAGTACCCAATAAAACTTGTGTATTGATTTGCCGTATAAAGTGGGCGAAACTCTTAACTCTTGCGGCAAAAATCAGATATGTCTCCGAGATTTGAAGCTTCTCTACATAATGCCCAATATCATCACCATACACAACGGCCCAAATTTGTTGCTTCTGTAGAGTTCAGTATGTGTCTCAAATGCACGCAAATTATACTACCATATAAAGAAAATTAAATGATAATGCTATAGATAACATTACTCTTCATCTTCCAAAACTAAATTTTGGAATCTGATTTTCTTCTCAGGACTTTCTCGCTCACGGCTCAAGTCCACAATTTGGACTTTGGAAGTCCAATCTGGCATGTCGGTTGTTATTTGATCGATGTTTAATCTTGGTGCCATATGTTTGCCAATTGTATAACTTTATTTACAATAGTACTGTCAAGTATATAAGCCACAAATTACAAGAAATCAATTTATTCAAGATGCGTGTCTGTTTTAGTGAAAGGAATACACAATCCCAAACCATCGATTGGCCCAAAAAAAGAAAGTCATCAAATGTTAACACAACTCAAACAACTTGCACAAAAAAAAAAAAAAAAAAAATCAAAAAGAAGAAAAGGAAAGAAGGATGCTCGAGAAGTGTAAGGACACTCTACTTGTACAGCCTATATCATTCAAATTCTAGTGCTATCAGAACTTCTGGGCTATTCAAGTTCCATCAACTCTTTGTACATTTTGGCTTTTCAGTACCCTGCAAATTATTGAAGAGGGCACACACAAGAAATAGTCAGGGCAAGTTCCTGTTAAGTGTATCAACTTCACTATTTGCATTTCTTTAACAAAAAAAGTATCTTTATTTTATTATGGAACATCATAAGTTGCTTAATTATACATAAATGACTCCAAGAATCTACTGGCAGATACATCGTAGCATCAAGTAGCATTAGATAGTTCTACGTAAGATATTTCAACATAAAATTATTGTGGCAACATATAGGTTTGAAGAAGTTAAATTGGACCACTGATCAAAAAGAGAGGACCAAGTGACACAGGATAAGAAACACATCAAATAATGTATAAAGAGAAGGTTTTTTTATCGGTAAAAAGTAATCTTATAAGTAACAATGACAAATAGATGTCAGGGCGATACAAACAAAAGTAGGTGACCTCTACAATTGTCGTACCAGAATACTATCTTTCTGCCATCACCTGAAACAAAGCATATGTTGGTTAAAGAATTCCCACATTCCTCTTATATCCAGGTTCATCCAAAGAAAAGGAAGCAATCAAGTGAATGGCAATGATTGATTTATTAAGCACCTAAAAATGAATGTTAACTTTCAAAATACCGTTTGGGAGTAGTTGATTCCCACCATCATGATAGGTCGACTTAATTAACTTATAATTAAAGGAAAAGAGAGAAGCTCAAACTGACCATGAATACACAGTATCTTTGTTTTCAATTGAAATAGATTTGTCTCTTGCATATTAAAGTTTCCCTTAGCATTTGAACCTTTTACACCTTAAGAACATTAGTAAAAGCAAAATGACATCATGTGAGTTCCTGAACTGTATGTACTTGAAGGAGCTAATGACTCACTGGAAGTTCTATTAAGTTCTTTTCATGATTCAAATTACGGGAAGATGAAATCTCCGATAGTGGGAACTAGGAAGAGAACCTATTCCGCCAGAGGATAAGGAAGTGTAGAAATTTGAAACACAACCCCAAACACTATCATGAAGATTTAGTTTATAATCTGTTGCAATTATCATAAATAAAAAAAGGAAAAATTAAACTCTGATTACCCAAAAAATAAAAAAAAAATAGATTTCTATTCAGTAGATATCCCAAATCATACGCTCTAACATGCACCTTGGGTTTTCTTGCTGGTTTCCTCTAAATTCGTTGTTTGCTCGCGCCTAAGTAAGACTTACAGGTAGGCATTTCCTATTCTTTCGACAATAACAAACCTACAATTAGGTGTGTATAATAAGTAAATAGAACCTGGGGGGAAAGGCAATCAAAATAAGAAAGGGATAAACTAATTTTCAAACATCCATGAGTAAACCCAGCCAATTTTTTTTTTTTTTTGGTAACTAATAACTTGTATTAATAAAACCAAGTGAATATTTACAAAGCAGCCAAGCTACAACACAGCTTGCTAAATCCAGTGGGAGCACCCCTTAGAACTACAAAAAACTAAAAGGCTACCTGCTAATTACCAACAGTAGCATCCTTACATATCCAACCAGTAGCAGCTAGTCTAGAACACAAAATACTCTATTAGCCTTCACATCAGAATTTGCACATCATCAACCTAGCTTTCATTGTCGGACTAGCTCGAACAGTGCAGATACAGGCATTTTGCTTTAGCATTTTGTTCCCCTTGTGTCTCCCCTCCTTCAAAGACTCTAGTGTTCCTTTCTATCCAAATGGCATGAATATATTCTGCATAGACCATCTTAATCAATTGAGCTTGTTTGGATCTGCCTTTGCTAAGCTGCAGAATAGTCTGGTAGTGCAGCATCCAGTTGTGAACTCCTGGCCATTGAAATTGCATCCATTTCATCAATCTCTTCCACAACAATTGAGCAAAACAGCATTCAAAGAAAAGATGATCCCTAGTATCATTCCCTGTGTGACACAATTGACAGACAGGATCAACTTGTATGTTCCATTTCAAGAGTCTGTCAGCAGTAAGTAGTCTATTCTGAACTTGAAGCCACATGATAAATACTGCTTTAGGCCTCGCTGAGTTCTGAAACAACAAACACCTCCAAGGGAAACCCAGTCAAATTACGAACACACAAGTACAAAATACTACAATAAACTACCAAACCACTAGGAAACCTATCATATACCCATCAAAAGTAGTGGAATAATATACCCAATGAAGAAAACAGAGATTTTTTTTTTTTTTATTACAATCACTTAAATTAGTCAAAAAAAAGAAGAAGTTGGAGTATAAGCTAATGACATCAAACTAACAGATTGAATTTAAAAGGAGTGCCATTTAATAAAAGCAAAGAAAGTTTTAATATCCACATATTTAGAAAAATCTTGAACAAAGGAAAAAAAAAAAAAAAAAAACCAATTTCTTAAACTGGTGTTGCCCCTTCTTTTTCTTCATAAAATTGTAAAATTGGAAGAAACCTAAGATTGCTATGAATCCCAAATTGCTGAAAATAATTCTACAATAAACTACCTAACCACTGGAAAACATATCATATACTTATACAATGAGCAGGAAAATAAAAGTTAGAAAACCTATCAATCTTCCAGTTCTGAGCTTTTAATCTTCTTCTTTGGTGATTGTGGAGCTGGTATGCTAACTTCTATAACTAAGTTTTCTTAAACCTCAACCGATACATGCCTACAGCACATCCATTTGGATGTAAGAGGAGTATCTTGAACACGTGAGGAAGATTTTCAATGGAGTTTCCTGGATTTTGGGAATTAAGTAGTATTATATTTTTGGGTTAGGACTATATTAGAGTTATATTATGATATGAAGAAACAAAGAAAGAGATTTTTGAGCACTTCAGGAAGAGTTCGATGGAAGAAAGTGAAAGCATCTGAGTGTAATAAAGGAATGAAAGATATAAATACAAAATTGTCCTTGACAAACATTTGTATTTACTTTTATACCCTTGTTGGTTCCATAAACTCCCACTTCTATATAAGGAGAAATTTAAGGTGTGGACAAAGGGAGTTCATCCGCTACGTGAAGATTCCCGACGGCCAATGACACGAGTCGTGGTTGTTGCAGATCCGCTTTCGCTATAGAGACTAGATGACGTACGCTCGCGTCGCGCACGCCCAACACTTTGATTATAACAGATCTATGTAGACAGAATACAGTATAATTGTAAAGATTTATGCATTGGGTAGTGATAGCATATATATTTTATATTGCTAATAAACATACATAAGTTTGCACTGTTTTTATGCATATATATATTTGTCTATTACATTGATGATTGCACTGTCTATGCATATATATATATATATATATATGCATATCATTTTAATTTAGTACAGTAAGCAAAGAGAGATTCCAAAGAGATTTGCATTCACGATGAGACAATGTGCTACCTCAAAATAGAACCAAAAGACGCTAACAACAGTCAATGTAATATACATTGTAGTAATTAAATGAGTTAATTAAAATTATCCAACCATTTAAAGTGAAATTAATTGGTTATAATAATAAATATTTGAGTATTATTCTACATAAATTATATGTATAATAAAGCTTTTTTCAATAAAAATGTATAATCTTATTTGCCAAATATAGTGTATAGGTAAAAGTAATATACATTGTAGTAATTAAATGAGTTAATTAAAATTATACAACCATTTAAAGTGACATTAATTGGTTATAATAATAAATATTTGAGAATAATGTTACATAAATTATATGTATAATAAAGCTTATTTCAATAAAAATGTATAATCTTATTTACCAAATATAGTGTATAGGTAAAAGTAAATAAAATAATGTATTTTAAGGAGATAAGATAATTATTTTTATTTATATAGATGTATCATGTGTTAATTTTCATAATAAAATAATAAAAATGACAAAGAAAATTTTTAAGACATTTTATTAATAGGTGAAAATTATTCATGGAAGAATGGAACAAATAATATATGCATTGTTATGTAAAGAAGTTTTTCACTATCAAATTTCATTTATTTATTGTGCGTAATATGCCTTATTTTAATATTATAAATCTCATTTTATATTTTTTAAATGATGTGGATAGGTGAATACCTTTTAAATATTTATTAGTATCTTTTTATTATTCTATTACAATAACTCTTTTGTATGGTAATTACATGTGCTAATAACAGTTAATTCTAACTTTTATGTGTACATTTCGTTTCAATAAGACAAAATTGGAAATATCACCTCATTAAAAAATGAAACATAAATGAGTATAATCAACAATGACACAAAACATTTAAGAGGAGTACTTGTGGTGGGGTAACGTGGGGCCACGTGAGATGTCACATCAATTGAGACACACTTAGCATTTATAGAAAAAGAGGCTTGGGTTTTTGGTCATAAGGAATTTATGTCCAAGCTTTGAGGCTTACAAGCACAGGTGTGCAATGCATGATTTTTTGTGAAATGATTGTGATGCTCCTCAAAATTGCCAAGCAAGCATGTTGATGATACACCCGTGCTGAGCACGGGCCCAATATGGCTGAATACAAATTTTAGATGGTCCTAACCAAAACTTTAGTATAATTTAATAAAGTAACATAACTTATTATCTTTTAATTATGTGAACATTCATTTCTTAAGTTGTAAAGCACTAAGAATCTAACATTCTCTCTGCTTTTTACTATCGCTTATTGCTATAAATTTATTAGGTTTGCAAAGATATATATTTGCTTCTTAGATTGAATTGTATTTTATACAACAATCGTGAGTCATTATACATTATTCTCTCAAGATCAATCATTTCTTATTTAAGACTCACAAATAAAAATTAGAAAGTTCGGTGCGATAATTCAAATGCGTAATTTATCTCGATGACAAGAAAAAGTTGTTAGCATGATACAATATTTGCTTCGTTCTTCTTTCATAATTACAATGATATATTGTTAATAAGTACTTTAATCATTTATATCAATTTAGTGAAAATATTATTGTGTAGTCTCACATCATAAATGTATTTTCTTTAAAATTTAATTTAAATTCTACTAAAGTTTATGTTATATAGTTACATATCAAATTAATTTTTTGACCCATATATTTTTCTTTTATTTCAAAAATTTTTCTTATTAATGTTAATTGGTTATATAATTTCTCAAATTGCAATTATTTATTCATTATTTTGTCAGTTTTTTAAATAAAAATCCGCTTGAATCTTTTTACTTATATTACTAATAAGTTGTATGTTCAAAACACAATTAATATAATGCTGTAGTTTGGGCTCCGTATTCAAAACTTTATTATATTAATGTTTGCTACGAATTTCTTCGAGATGATATTTTTATGTGATTTATTAATAATTTTTAATAGAGAAGACTTGTTTAAAAGGAAACTATTTTCTTTTAGGACATTAATCTCTTTTCACATTTATTAGAGTAAGAATAAAAATGAAAAAGTAATTAAATTCTATCTTATTTTAAAATACAAATATTTTAAGTATATTTATTTTAGTAAATATAACAAATAAATGACACGGCGAAATAACAAATTTTACAACAGTTAAATATCTAGATTAGATCACAGGCTAATATAAAAAAAAAAAAAAAAAAAAAGGAAATTCTATGGTTTGGCTACTTAACCTTTTGAAGAAAAACAATAATATGGGGTCCACCTTTTTTGCTGTACAATGAAGTCACCATTATTGACTTAATGAGGGATACTTTGGGAATTACATGGATAAGTCATTGTTTTTGTTGCACAATGTACAACTGTTCTGAGCTGGATTTTATTTTTGATTATCGCTTTGGGACCCGACTGTTGACACCCAACTTTGGCTCATCCTGCTTGAAATTAACGTTTCAAAGACAAAATGCAACTGTTTACACATTTTTCAAATTTTAATACGATTTATTGATACTTATCCTTATTTATTTATGCAAAGATTAGAAGTTTTGTCAATTTATTGTCATTTGAATTAATTTCAATAGATCATTACTTTTTCAGAGTCATCTGTACAGATACAACACAATAGTACAATTATATCTCAGTATATAATTTTTTATTTCTTTACACCACATTACATTTTCAAGTATCAATCACATTTTTATTTACATTTTTTAAAATTGTATATCAATACTCGCATTTTTATATGTATATTAGTTATATTTTAATACAGTTCGTTAATACAGAAAAGCCGGAAGAGTTTATCGCAACACAATTAATTCAGAAACACCTTGTGCAAATTACCGAATTATCGCTCAGTGTACAATTAAAATCTCATCTACCCCTCATATGATTTCTTTTTCCTCCTTTTTTCTCCGCGGGCCAAACGTTTTCCCTGTTTCTTGACTTTTCTCCCCTTACTTTTTCTCCACCCGCCCACCTTTCTGTCTCCTTTTTTTTCCCCACTCTCTTCCTCCCCTTTTTGACTTTTCTCTATTTCTCCAAAATTACAAAACTGCCCTTACAGGAGTTGACGACGATCCTGCCTAAACTCACACTTCTATATAGTACAAAAGTCCATAAGTCTCCTAACTGATATTTTACGATTGAATTATTACATTGGTATCAGAGCCTTTTAACCCCCTACCACCCAACAAAAAAAAAAAAAAAAAACCCTTCTCCCTTCCTAGAATCTTGTATGAAGTGAATTCATTACTCTCTTGAGTGATTGACATAAAAAAATAGTGCAACCATATATGTTCAAGTCATTTTTCGATTGGACATTATTATACATTGTCAAACCCAACTCAATCACCACGTTTGTCATTGACATCCTCATAGAGAAACTAAATTTGAGCAAAGTGCTCAATTTCATTACTCTTGTGTTTTCTATCACACTCTTTCATTATTTTTGTATTTGTTTTCCATCAGAAAAATGATAAAATATATTAAACAAGCATGTGTATAATATCACTCCATATAAATTTAGTTGTCTCGTGGCAAAGAGATATCACTCTTACGAAGGATAGAGGTAAGAAATCACGCAAAATTTAGGCTTGTAGAGGGAGGAGAGGGGGGTGTTGTTGTGGGATTTCAAACAAGTTTAGGAGCCAAAATATGTATTCTCCTTAACATATTTTACGATATGGAAGTATGAGAGTCGATTTAAATGGAGAAAAACTGACAATTTGGATATAATATAATGGTAATTTTAACCTCTTAAATTTTTTCGTTATTGTGAAGCTTTTTACTGGGAGTAGTCCTTTAACATGACATACATTGAACGGATAATATTTTAAAATCACAAAAGATGACACTTCTCGTCCAACCTAGTAAGCGTTTGGACATGCGGTTTAAAACCATGAGATGAAATCGGCGTTTGGACATGCATTTCATCTTATGGTTTCAAACCATGGTTTAAAAAAAATTAATATAAAACTTGACCCATAAGTTTATATTTTATAAAAATAAAAAATAAAAAGACTCATATGTTGGTAAATATTTTTAACAATTACTCCTACGAACCTCATTAACTTCTACCAAGCTTTATTTATATCTACCATGTGGGAGGATTATATTAAAGAGTAGTTACATTACTATTCATGTTAAATTTTTATTTTTATTGAACTAAAGTTTGATCAATTGATGTTGTATTTTTTAGAAAGGCCTTCTAGTAGCGTATTAATTTTATTATGAACTATGACTTGCTCATTTGGTAAGATTGTACAAGAATTGGGAATGTTTTGATAGTTTTCACAACTTGTGGAGTTTTTATGTCTATAAGAAAAAGGGAAAAGTATTCAAAACACACTCAAACTATGGCCAAAATTGCCATAACACACCTCAACTTTGCGGGGGTCCTATGACCCCCCTGGACTTATTTTTTGTGTATTATTTTCGCTTTTCAATCGGACAAAGTCACTCAAACGAGTTTGAGTGTATGCACGCGTCATAAAATTAAAATCGACGGTCATTTTCATTATTTTGGTTTCCAAAATTTGAAATCCAAAATTCTCTCTCACCTTCCACTCGATTTCGCCATATTAATCACTCAAATACCATTTTAAGCGCAAATCGGTGTGAATCATAGTTAAACTAACTTTAGGTGGTAACATCGCGGTGGATTTTGACCCGAAATCGTCGATTGATCTTCAAGCTTTTAGTGAACCGAAAAATACCAGGTTAGTCTTGTTCTTTGTCAGTATTTGTACGCATAAAGTTTATTTTTTTCCATATTATATAGGATTTATGGAATTGTCGTATGAATTTCTAGGGTTTGTTAAAAAATTATGGGTTTTTCCTAGTTTAAATTGGGGTTATTTGGGGTTAAGAGATGTGTAATCTTATGTCGTGTAAATGTATTCTTTTTGTCAGTAATTGCGTCCAATTTATTTTCACCCCAAAATGTGATTTTATACATCGTTTGGCCTTGTATTGTCGGAAGTCGAATTTAATTGTTGTTATTTGATGTGTGTGGGGGTTGTGATTGTTGTTGACCATCTATTGTTATTGTATATGTGTGGTAATCGATTGTTTGTACTATTACTTTTGAATTGTAATTTCGGTATGAGTGGGTTTGTATTAGTAACGTTGAGATGGTATCATGGTGGGGTTTTGGATGTTAGTAGTGGCCAACCAAAGTATGAGGGTGGACAAATAACGAGTTTTTGGATATTGATGTGGATAGGTTGTCCTTTTTTGAACTAAGGGATTATATTAAAGAACTAGGGTATACTACAAGTTGTTCATTTTGTGTTAGGATACCTAATAGTGATAGTGTTGTAGAAATCAAAAGCGATAGGGACATTTTCGAAATTTCACAAAGTTTTGAAAATGGGGATACTATCGAAATCTATACTGTCACATGGTTGATAATTTAGATAATGTAGATGGTCCCGTTGCTTTGTTGGAATACACTAGCCCCGATAGGAATCTTTAGGCCGCTTTTAATAAAGAAAGGGATGGGGGTATCAAGAAGGGGATGGGTTTTGCTTTTAATAAAGAACCGGCAGGCGGTAACAAAGCTATGACGGTCAACCGATGGTAGTGGCTCGAACAATTGTTTTGCTTTGTCTACTGACATGGCTTGCCAGTAGTAGGATAATTGATCTTGCTCCAAGAAAGCATATAAGGTCGGTGATATTCTCGGGGACCTTGGTCACAAAGCAAGGAGGAGCGAGGTGGAAGGGCAAAGCGACAATGACATCGGCTTGAAGAGATGAGGGTAAATAAAAGGAAAAAAGTGACAACCCCGAACTCGCAGACAAAGGATCCGTAGAAGTAGTGTTAATATGTTGGTAGTTGGTAGAACAAGTTAATGTAGTTGTTAGTTTTTGCGATTCATAAACAAACTAAAGTAGCTGTGGCTTAGATGCTTGTTTTGTGACATTATGCTACTGCACGCCAGAATGTTGCATCATCATGAATGTGATGCACTACTTTTGTACAAACTTATATTGGTGCAAGTGTTTATATATAGCAGGGTCTGTTTCTATTATTAAGTCCTGTCTCTTTCAGCAGTAACATCAGTGCACATGTTTAATGTCCGGTCCAGAATGTCTGTTTCTATTTGAAATTGTTGGTGCACATGTTTAATGTCCAGAAATGTGCAACCTATGTTGGTCTGCAATTTGTTCTTTTTCAAACTCAGCTTTATGGACCAAGTGAAATCGTTGGTCATGCATTTGAACCGCATTAATGTTGCTCACCAAATACGGTCAAGCATTTTGAACAAAATTAATGTTGCAAACCAAATGTGGTCAAGCTTTTGACCGGATTTAAAGGTGGTCAAAAACAGCTAAGGTGGTTGGGGGTTAAGTAGTGGGGAATTTATTGCAAAAGACATTATAAATATAGGCTTTCACTTACACAAGTTTATGCCGATCCGGCATAACTTTGATAATTCCTTCACAAGTTTATCTGATCCGGCATAAAAGTTTGCCTTTAAAAGTATGCCCCATCGGCATAAACTTGTTAAGATTTACCAAACTTATCTTGCCGTACGGGGGCATACTTATACCTTATGGGCAAACTTTGCCTTAAAGCATATATATGTATTTTTTCAAGCATATAAACCAAAGTTACATGGAAAAGTATTATCTTTGTAAAAGTTTTTTGGATGGAATAAAATAGACTTTCAACCAAAAAAAAAAAAAGTTTGCCTTATAAGGCAAAGTTTAAATTTTGTATGCCCCTCCCAGACTTTTAGTTCTTGGAGGAGGCGACTTTGTCTTGAGGGGACATTTAGTTATGCCGGATCCGCCATAACTTTAACTTTTTCTTAAAGATTGTATTTGGATCCGCATACACTCCCCGATCCCCCGCTTGCGAAATTATTTTTTTATTTTATGCACACGAGCGGGGTTCGAACCCGTAACTTCATACAAAATGAAATACAAAGTTGGTGCTCATACGCGCTCTATCAAGGATGGAAAGAATTTATAGATGCTAACGGATTCGGGACGGGGGATATATTGTGTTTCAAGGCACACGTGTCGTTGCTAGAGACCGGATACAC
The DNA here is from genome assembly GCF_029784015.1 of Lycium ferocissimum. NCBI lineage: Eukaryota > Viridiplantae > Streptophyta > Magnoliopsida > Solanales > Solanaceae > Lycium > Lycium ferocissimum. The sequence goes on along the minus strand of NC_081342.1, from coordinate 13,819,389 downwards.
TTCCTTGTTGAAAAAAAACGAGATCATAGAAATAGATTAGACGGTCTCCGTGTTTTCAATTTAAGCAAGGTTTATGTTGGAGCACATGTAACACCTTTGATTTCTAAATTAAAGGATTTCATTCATCAATTTCAAACTTACATTAAACACAAAACAAAAGAAAACTAGAAAGGATTCCTAACATACATTAACCACAAGACAAAATAAAATGGAAAAGTAGTTCTTACCTAACATTAACCACAACACAAAAGACATTTTTCCAAGCACTGCCTACCTAACATCAAGCACAAAACTAAACCATTCAACTTCAAAAATACAAGAAACACTAAGGCAATTGGTCATGACAAGTTGAAGAATTTCCTCGCATTAACCAACCGATCCAAATACCAAAACAAAACAAGATACAAAATGTGAAAATCAAATTAGAGCTAAAGTTGTTGATCCCCTTCTTTTTCGATTTTATCTCTTTTGCATTTTCAATTTCGCCCGATTAATCACACTTGATTGTTCTTCCATCTCCTTCATTTTCATATCACTTGAGATGATTGTTCTTCCATTTCAATCTCTTTCAACATCCTTGAATTTCGAACTTCCACATCCTTCTTCCATCTCCTTAATTTTCTTTCTCTTTGGCTAATTCTCCATGCATCTCCTTCATTTTGTTCACCAACTTTGGAATAATGTATTTCGATCTTTCATCAACTTTGGAAAGATCCCTCCATCGAAAAAAAATTTACACTTCTTCGAACCATAGTAGGCAAGACCAATATCTTCTTCCGGATCGTTGTCGGACCGAAGTCTTCAATGGAGCAACACACCATGATCGCATCGCACCTCCTCATTCAACATTGGATCTTCATTGTCCATACAAAGCTTATTCAAATCCAATCTTGTTTCTTCCATAGCTAACCCGAATTTTAATCGGGAAATTTGGGGAAAGAATTGTAAGAATCCAATCTTGGGTAAGAATTGAAACATGAAGAGAAGAAATTTACCAAAAATTTGGGGAAGAACTTAATGCGTGGAAGAAGAAGAAGATCTAGCCGTTTGTGGGGATTTAAGATTGGATTGGGGAATTAAAAACGTTATTTGACGGCCAGCGTGGCAAATATACACCGGTCCATATAGTTTTTATCATCTCTTACGCGCCGAAGGAGAGTAGCTACACTTTGCTAGTCCAGGTCACCGGTTGAAAGCGAAAATAATACACAAAAAATAAGTCCAGGGGGGTCATAGGACCCCCGCAAAGTTGAGGTGTGTTATGGCAATTTTGGCCATAGTTTGAGTGTGTTTTGAATACTTTTCCCTAAGAAAAAATACAACTTAAGATATCCAAATTACATGTCCAAACATGATTTCAAACCATGTCCAAACAGCTCCCTAATAGAGCCTTGGGTGACATTCTTTAAAAGCTAACATTAACATGCATAATCCTTCAAGTTTAGAGAACACAAGTGCTTTTGGTTTATCCTACTGGAATTCCATATGGATTTCACTACAGGTTGCAGAAATCGATCATGTGCAACACTAATTGGAATGTCGAAAGTGGAAGGTGAGTTCATTTCGAGCAAGTATGGTTTTCGGGAACTATTAACAAGTCGATTTTTCTAAGTCTTTTACTGACCAGGATCTTACAGACCTCCAATTTGGAAAACCAACCTCTGGGTCAATTTTCAGTGTTTTTTAGCAGTGATAATTAATTCGTACAATTAATTACTCTCATGATGTTAAAATTGTAATTCCGTCATGGTGTTTAATTCATTTTAAGAGTCCTTTGGTTTTTGCATATATGGTCTTTTTTTTACTTATATCTTATGTTTTCTTTATTTTATAATTTAGGTTGTGGTATAAAATAAAGACTAACTTAACTTATAAAGAACAAAAGATACAAAATGATCAAATAGGTAAAACAGTTCGTAATACTGTTACTATTGCTTTTGTATTAATATAGCTTTTTTTATTGTCTCAACATTACATATGGGCCTCCTATCTATAGGAGCAAAATACAATGGATAAGTAACCAAGTAGACTTGGTGACTAATCCATAAAACTTACACGTATGGATGTCCAAGATAATATCTTGGTGCATAAGATAATTAATGCACATCCACTACTTGGGATATTTACAATACTCCCCCTTGCATGTCCATTAATAGATGATGTGCCTTGTTAAAACCTTATTAGGAAAAAAACCTGTGGGAAAAAGTTCCAATGAAGGAAAAAGAGTACACATATCTAGAAATACGCTTTGAGGGTTGCCTCATTAAAAACCTGGGCAAGAAAACCCAATGGGACAAAACCTTGGCATAGGGAAAAAGAGTGCAGCGCGTATTATACTCCCCCTTATCAAGACCACGATTCGGGTCAGAGCTTCGCATTCCAATCTTGAATATCATCTTCTCAAGAGTTGAAGTTGGCAAAGATTAAAGTGAACAAATCACAGGATTGTCACTTGAACGGATTTGTTGTACATCAATATCACCATTCTTCTGGAGATCATGTGTGAAGAATAACTTTCGTGAAATGTGCTTCGTTCTATCTCCTTTTATGAAGCCCCCTTTTAGTTGAGCTATGCATGCAACATTGTATTCATATAATATCGTGGGTACTTTGGTATCACATTTCAAGCCACATCTTTCTCTGATGAAATGTATCACTGATCGTAACCACACACATTCTCTACTTGCTTCATGTATAGCTATTATCTCAACATGATTTGATGAAGTAGCTACAATAGATCGCTTTTGTAGATCGCCACGATATGGCAGTACTTCCGCATGTAAACAGATAACCCGTTTGAGATCAAGCTTTATGTGGATCAGATAAATAACCTGCATCTTCATAACCAACAAGATCTATACTGCCATTGTTAGCATAAAACAGACCCATATCGCTAGTTCCTTTCAGATATCGCAATATATACTTAATCCCGTTCCAATGTCTCCGTGTAGGAGAAGAGCTATATCTTGCTAGCAAATTAACAGAAAATGTTATGTCAGGCCTTGTAGCATTAGCAAGATACATAAGTGCACCTATTGCACTAAGATATGGTACTTCAGGACCAATTAGCTCTTCGTTTTCTTCCTGAGGTCGGAACGGATCTTTGCTCACTTCAAGTGAGCGAACAACCATAGGAGTACTTAAAGGATGTGCATTGTCAAGTGAGCGAACAACCATAGGAGTACTTAAAGGATGTGCATTGTCCACGTAAAATCGTTTTAAAACTTTCTCAGTATAGGCAGATTGATGGATAAAGATCCCTGCTGCGAAATGTTCAATTTGCAGACCAAGACAGAGTTTTGTCTTTCCAAGATCTTTCATCTCAAATTCTTCCTTCAAATATTCAATCGCCTTTTGGAGTCGCCTTTTGGAGCTCTTCTGGAGCTCCAATGAGATTTATGTCATCAACATAAACAACAAGTATAACAAACTCTGAGTTTGTTTTCTTAATAAAAACACATGGATGTACGGCATCATTTATATAACCTTTATTTATCAAGCACTCACTGAGGCGATTGTACCACATACGCCTTGATTGTTTTAGACCATATAATGATCTTTGTAATCCGATCAATACATTTCCCGAGACTTTGAACCAAATGCTTCAGGCATTTTATATCCTTCAGGAATTTTCATATAAATTTCATTATCAAGTGAGCCATAAAGATAAGCTGTAACCACATCCATCAGATGTATTTCAAGGGTTTCATATACAGCTAAACCGATGAGATATCAAAATATTATAGCATCCATAACTGGTGAATACGTTTCTTCATAGTCGACGCCGGGTCTTTGAGAGAATCCTTGTGCAACAAAGCGTGCTTTGTATTGCACAATTTCATTTCTCTCATTTCTTTTCCGTACAAAGACCCATTTGTGCCAACTGGTTTTACACCACTAGGCGTTTGGACTACAGGTCCAAAAACCTCACGTTTAGCAAGTGAATTCAATTTCGATTGAACCGCTTTCGCCATTTTGGCCGATCATATCTTCGTCGACATTCTTCGACGTATCGAGGATCCTGATCCTCACTGCCTTTCATAATATTTAGTGCAACATTATATGCAAAAACACTATTCACCACAATTTTCGAACGATTCAAATTGACCTCATCACCAGTAGAACTTAATGATAGTTCTTTACTTACTGGAGTCTCGGGTGTGCTGATTTCTTCATGAATATTAGGATTAATCAGATCTTGAATCTCTTCATGAGATCCTTTCATAGTGTCATTTTGATCATTGTTTGTATTTCTTTTTCTAGGATTTTTATCCTCGAGCCTATGGCCTACCACGCTTCGTGCGTGGACGAGATTCGCAGGCTATGACACTAGTAGATTGTCCTTCGAACATCAATTCGAATAGGCACATTCTCCTCTGCAGTGGATACGCGACTTAGTTATTCTTTTCAAATCGAAATGCGTCCGGCATTTGATTTGCTATTTTCCGCAAGTGGATGATCTTCTGGATCTCCCCGCTTCACATAAAAGCACGTGGATCAAAATGAGATAGTGATGAAACTTTCCACGCAATTTCTCTTTTGGTTTCTTCTTTTCTCTCTCCCCCTAATTATGGGAAATTTGTTTCATCAAAACGACAATCTGCAAATCGTGCAGTGAATAAATATCTCGTTAATGGTTCAAGGTAGCGAATAATAGAGGGTGATTCAAACCCAACATATATTCCTAACCTTCTTTTCGGAGAGTGCCCATCTTAGCGTGTTGTGGTGGTGCTACCGGGCACATACACAAGACAACCAAAGATTCGAGATGAGCAATATTTGGTTCATGACCAAATACTAATTGTGACAGGAGTATTTATTATAATGAGTCGGTCGAGACGAATAAGTGACGTACGTAAGATAGCAATGACCCAAACGGTAGTAGGCAATCGTGTTTTCATAAGTAATGGTCTTGCTATCAATTGCAAACGCTTAATAAATGACTCGCAAGGCCATTTTGGGTATGAACATGAGCTACAGATGTTCAACCTTTATCCCAACCGATAAACAATAATCATCAAAAGCTCAGATGTAAATTCTCCAAAGATTATCGAGATGTATAGCCTTTATAGAATAATTTGGGAACTGTGCCCTTAAGCGTATTATTTGTGCCAATAATTTCGCAAACGCCAGGTTGCGAGACGATATGAGGCACACATGAGACCATCTTGAAGACGCATCTATTAGAACCATAAAATATATGAATGACCCACAAGATGAGTGAATAGGTCCACATATATTCCCATGCACACGCTCTAGAAAAGCAGGGGATTCAACGTCAACTTTCATTGGTGATGGCCTGGTTATCAATTTGCCCTGATGACAAGCGGCACATGAAAATTCACTACTTTCAAGAATCTTCAGGTTCTTAAGTGGATGCCCATTTGAATTTTCAATAATTCGTCTCATCATTATTGATCCAGGATGACCCGTTCGGTCATGCCAAAGCACAAAAGTTCCTGAATCGTTAAACTTCTGGTTTACGATTGAGCGTGTGCTTCAATTGTACTAATTTCTACATAGTAGACAAAAGGAAGACAAAGTTGGTAATTTCTCCAAAACATATTTCTGGCCGGTGACATTCTTTGTAATAATAAGATATTCATCATTTGTTTCATTTAATGTTTCGACGTGATACCCATTACGGCGGATATCTTTGAAACTCAACAAGTTTCGGGGATCTGGTAAGAGAATAATGCATCTTCTATAACAAGTTTCGTCCCCTTAGGTAGAAATATAGTAGCTCTTCCGAGCCTTCAATTAATTTCGAATTTCCGTAAATCGTACTAACATTTCCTTTTCTTAAGCAAGTGAGAAAAGTATTTCTCATCTTTGAATATGGCATGCGTTGTTCCACTATCAATCACACAAATATCTTCATGATTGGTCATTGATCCAAATAATAATTGAGGATTTTCCATATATTCTTCAAAACGAAAGAATAGACAAAGTAAACATCGAAGTAGATATTATGATTAGACAAAGCATTACACACGCTTTATTACATATATTACTATTAAACAAAGCATTACACACACTTCATTTACATAACTATGGAAACATAACCACATTAGCTAATACAAACGACATGTATGAAATATCTAAGCTATTACAGATCCATCACCGATCGTATGATCTATTTTCCTTCAGGGTGTTCAAAGAAATCGCCACATCTGATGTACGAGTTCAACATTATCTTCGTAAATGAAATTTGCTTCGCATTCTTTCGGCCTTTTCGAGGAGGCTTGATACAACTCAACTAGGTGCTTTGGCGTACATTTACGTACGTGACCAATGCCCCTTCCCTCCACATCGAAGCATTTATTTTCTTCGAATTTTTCTTTTACAATGCCTTCCACGTTTTCCTCTTTCTTTTTACACCGCCGGTGATGAAGGGTATTATTTGTGCAATACAAGAATCATGATTAAAATTCCTTCCTCGACCACGCCATGACCACGACCGGAGCCACGACCTCTTCCACGCCTAAAATTGTGAAAGTTTGCCTCATTCACTTCGTGAATTGGAGCAAGCATTCGTAGGTCGACTTTTATGATTTTTCATTAATAATTCGTTATGTTGTTCAAAGAACTAAAAGATGTGCAATGAGTTCACAATATTTCTTGAACCTCATTTCTTGGTACCGCTCATTGTTGCAGAGCATACTCGAAAGGAAAAGTGGAGAATGTTTTCTCCAAAGATATCATGCTCAGTAACATTTTGACCATATAATTTTAACTGAGAAATAATTTTAAACATTGTAGAATTATATGCCTTAATAGATTTAAAATCTTGTAGCCTTAAATGGATCCAATCATAATTTGCTTGTGGTAGTATGACCATCTTCAGGTGATCATATCTATCTCTCGATCATTCCACAAATAAAGAGATCTTTAACCGTGAGATATTCCATTTTCAAATTCTCATCAAGATGATGGCGGAGGAATATCATTGCCTTGGCACGGCTCTTGTCCGATGCCTCATTTTTTATCTTTGATGGTCGTACATCCGTCGCATTAAGGTGAATCTCGATCAAGAATCCAAGACATATAGCTATTGCCGATATATCTAAGGCTACAAATTCACGTTTAGTAAGATTTGCCATTAGTTAAGGAAAAAGTAAGTCAATACCTTCGAAGCGCTTTTAAAGATTTCTTTGCATTTATAGCCTCGTCGATAACACAGATAACATAAAGACTAACTTAACTTATAAAGAACAAAAGATACAAAATGATCAAATAGGTAAAACAGTACGTAATACTGTTACTATTGCTTTTGTATTAATATAGCTTTTTTTATTGTCTCAACATTACTTATGAGCCTCCTATTTATAGGAGCAAAATACAATGGATAAGTAACCAAGTAGACTTGGTGAATAATCCATAAAACTTACACGTATGGATATCCAAGATAAGCACAAGATAATATCTTGGTGCATGAGATAATTAATGCACATCCACCACTTGGGATATTTACAACAGGTTGTATATCTAAGCACATGAATTGTCAATATTCTCTAGGTGTGGTGAAGCACAGGAGTACAAATGTTCATAGCTGTATGTTGTGGTCACAAATCGTTTGGGTTTGTTGAAAAGAAGTGAGACAGAGATCTTTTATACATGCTCTCTTCTAATTTTGTCATTTCTTTCTTTTTTTTTTCTTCCTATTTTGTCCTCATGATAATTTTGTTATCAGAGAATGATTTTATTATTTTGTAAAGAAATAAAGAAATTAAAGTGTAAATTTAAAATAAAGAAAAATATAAGGTATATATAAATCACAAAAAAGAACATATATGCAAAAAACAAAGAACTCTTAAAATGAGGCAACACCATCACGGAATTACCTTTTAACATTATGAGAGTAATTAATTGTACGAATTGGTACGATTAATTATTTTTTATCTTTTTCTACATGAATTATTTCTTACTTCATTCGTTCCCCACTTATGTGATGCATTTCGACAGGCACATAGTTTAAAAAAATAATTAAATATATTATGATCTAAAATAAGTAATAAATATTTGTGTGAATATAAATCTCATTAACAAAAATAAGAAGCTTAAATTTAAATTATCTCTAAATATAAAATTTAGACAAACTAAATATTAGAGTGCATCACATACATTTGGACATGAAGGATTTCTGTTCTCATCGATTGTTTCATTTTTCTCATCAACCAAAATTTAATCTAATATTAACATTTAAACATTTCCCCTATCTATGTTGCTTTTCTTTAACCAATAACAATATGAAAAAATACCAATAAGAGTTGTGGTATAGTGGCTGGTACTACTCCATCCTTAATCAAGAGGTCTCGAATTCGAGTTTCCTTGGGTACGGAGTCACCATTACTAGAGAGTGCTTTGTCCCCCAATGTGGGACTACTTGGCACGAATCGGAATTTAGTCGGGTTTCAATGCGGGTACCGGACACCGAATGGAAACCAAAAAAAAAAAATGAAAAAAAGAAGACGTAATCAACAAACAAAAGAATCGTTAAATATTACTCTCTCCGGATCGAAAAGAGTGTCCACCTAGACATTTACACTCCCCTTAAGCAAATCTATTTCGAGACAAAAATAGATGATTTGACTAAAATATCTCTTAAATATCAAATTATAAGATTAATTACTTCTTAGTTTAATAAGTAAATATTCTTTTTGAACAAAAAATAAAAGCTAAATGGTGGCTTTTTTGATCCGGAGTGTATTTTGCCAACACTATTGTAATTTTAGTCGGCAACCTAAATCTCAGATACTGCATTCTCTGTTTGACTTTGAAAGGTGCACCACTTGATTTATTGTGTGGTAATTTATTGGTAAACAAAATTATGAATCTATGATTAAACCTCCACCACATCTACTAGAACAAGAATCCAAAAAACATAGAAAAGGTCGAAACCTTTGTTTGTCTTTATTCAAGAAAATCCAACCAAAAAATGTAACCCGTTAATTCTCAAGAACCAATCAGACAGACCACACGTCTCTAATTTTCTAAACCACTAAATTGCAATAAAATCTTAGAGAAACTTGAGGTAAATAGCAGGATAAGCCCCCCCAAGATATGCTGTGAGTATCAAAATAGAAAGAGAGATTTTAAGGATCAGAAACTTAAGTTTAGTTTAGTTTCTGAGGTTTGGTTTGTCTCTTAAAGATGGTTGAAGGTTGTCTTATGGCTTCTAATGGTTATCCTCCTTGGTTATTTTCACCTCCAGAGCAGAACATAGGAAGGGTGTCAAAGGTAAGTTAATTTAATAAGTAACTCTTTTATTGGTTTTGTTTGTTTTCAAAGATGTATGATATTGTAAGTTTGTAACTATCTTAAGTTTGTAACTATCTTTCTTTATCTGGATTTGTTCACTTTTATAGTGGATCTCTACTTAGTTTGGGATTGAAATTTAGTCACTGATTGATTCATTACTTATTTAGTCACTGATTGATTCATTACTTGATGAAATCAAATTCTTTGCAGTTTTAGCTAACATGGTATTTTTGGCTTGCTTATGTGGTTTTCAGGTGAAATTTAGTTGGTTTTCCGAGTCATAGTTATTTTCTGAGAGATTATCTATAGGTTGAGTGACTTTATATTGACAAAAAATAGTTTAGTGACTTTTGTAGAATATCGTCCAAGTTCGATAATCATTTGAGGAATTAACTCATTTGGTTGATAACATATTTCGTTATGTCAATTTGTATTTCTTTTTCATAGTTGATTTTGTTGTTGTTTTGTTTCTCCTGGAACCATTGGGCTTTGCTGGTAGACGGGGGTTCAATTGTTAAGGCATGGGATATAATTATATGATTATTTAAAAAAAAAAAAAAAAAAAAGACTTGATGACGTAGTCCGATTCAGATGATCGTTCCAATTTTGTGAGATTATACGGTATTAATAAGTCAAATTTTCATTACAACTTTGGAGAGGCAGTGGTTCACCTCGTAATATATGTACTTATATTTTAATTTTGTTTCTAAATCTTCTATACATATATGTAGTTCGACTGCAACTTGTTTATATGCTGGCATGCTCTATGTTTGGTTCCACAATATGCTATGATGGTTGAAATGAAAAGATAGGTAATGCTAGTTACTTTTTTTTTTTTTGTCTTCCTAGCTTCCTTCAAGCCTGGATTCAAATATTATTGTTGGATTATCTGACTCGAAAAGCAAGACATCATGTGCTTATCATCTTGTTGTTCTACTCTAGTCTTATGAGTAGAAGCATGTTCCTTTGCAATTAGAGATGTGTTATTTACATTTAGAGTTTCAACTTTTTATGGATTTGCTTTAATTCTGGGATATCGAGTGACATGCACCTAAGATATCTTAGGTGTAAATAAAGTTCTACAATCTTATGCTTGTGTATTTAAGGCCTGTGTCTGATATTTGTTGTTGTCCTTGTTATTTAAAGAATTGCCGAGTTGTCTGGCACTTAATGAGCAGTTTATCACTCTACTATTCTACTCTAATCTTAAATGTTATGCTTTCGTTCTAATTGCAGGATAGTCTTCCTTTTTATCCTATTCCTGGAGTGAATCAAGATACGGTGAAGTCAAGTTGTGCTAGCCTAAGGTTGAATCAAAGACTGGATTTATGGAAACCAATGAGTCGGTTATTGGCAGGCAATCCCTTTGTTAGGATCCTATCAAGCGTTGAGGGACCAGTACACATAGATGTGCAAGGTTCATAGTTCACACTTCCTCAAAATTTTTGCTTAACTTTTGAGTTTTAATTACTTGATGGTCTTAGATGGATCCATTATTGCTCATGAGAACTACTCGTATCTTTTTAATACTGTACCATGCTGATGACCCCTAGCTTCTGGGCTTTTTCATTTTTGGCCCGTTGGCCGGAATTAATTACGGGCGCTAGCCCAAGCATACAAACCTATACACTGATTATGTATATTTATGTATATTTTATGTATAATTGTACTTAATATACAAAACATATACATTTTCCGGCTATTATTTCATAGAGCAGTCCAAATATGTAATTATCCCCTATCTTTTTCCGCAGACAATCACTTGAACTCAGTGCTCTTCAGCTTTGGGATTGCTGAACAATGCACAAGGCAGGAGAAGATTCTGAAGTACCTTAGGTCTAGATCAAACGATGTAGAAAGGGGTGGAATAGATATGTCTATACTCTTAGATCTCATGGGCCCACTGGCACATGCGATAGACATGCATCAACAACAATTTGCTTCTTATATCGACCAACAATCTCATGATGATGCTAAGTCTCCGCCATCTCTTGTTTATCCAAGTGCTGCACTCCACCTATGGGAACCTTCTTTAAATTTGATAGGACTCAATTCTGGAAATATGATTCATTCTGATGGCCGTCTATTAGTTAGTGGTGCCAGTGCTAGAGTTGAGATGAAGGACATACTTTCAATTATCTCCGAGTTCTACTTCTCAAAGGACTCAATCAAATGCACAAAACACGCAATGCTGGTTCCATACTTTGACAGGTAGCAATAGTTTCTCTGCTTGACTTCTATTCGAAAGTTTTCATTAAGTTGATTAGATGTGACTAGTGTTTTCTTGGTCATGTGGTTTATTGGCTTTTCTCCGCTGTATTGGTACTCATCTCTGAACAAATGTAGCCCATAAAAACTTTCTTTCTGGCATGCAGCAAAATGCTGTGGTTCCGACACTCAAATATAGAGATATCGTAGCTAAATTATTATTTTTCAAACTTGAATAGTTCGGCATCCCAGTCGAAGTGAGTTAGTGCCTTGTCTCTCAGCTGCTACTTTAAGGTGACAAAATGTGTTAGCAAAATATAAGAGTACAATGATAACGATTATCACAGATAAGGACTAGAATGGGAAATAGTTAAAATGAAGCCTCTACCATTAGAGCAGTTGAGTTACTGACAGGTGAGTTGCTCAGAACCATCTTCTTCTTCATCAATTGAGACAATATACAATCAGAGTAGTGGCACTAAAATCATCCAGCATGTTAGTTTCCCTGTCTGTTAATACTGGAAAAAATGCATGTATTTGATAAAGGGACCACAGCACCTCAAAGTTTAAGTCAAGTTGTTCGCTGTGCAGGAAGACATGCAAGACAAAGGCTAAAGGTGAAAGTACTGCTCAGAAGCTTGACGTGAATGCAGCATCTCTAAGGAGGTATATCTCGCATACTCCCTCTGTTTCAATTTGTTTGTCTTACTTTCCTTTTTAGTCTGTTTAAAAAAGAATGCATTGTCCCTAATTTTACAACTCTTTAATTTCAACATTCCACATGGCAAGTTTAAAACCACAAGATTAAAGGGCATTTAGGTACATCCGTGTAAAGTCAAACTAAGACAAATAAATTGAAATGGAGGGAGTAACATTTTTTCATGCTCTTTGTTCTCTTGGCTAGGTTTTCCTTTTAACGATATCCATGACATGGAAATCTGATTCAAAGATTTATTTAATCTATGATTTGTAGTTTGACTTTCTTTAATATTTTCAATGATTATTTGACTGGTAACTGTAGCAGGATCCATGTTTCCCGTATCTAGGTTAATTAGTTTCACTTCTCAGATCTGACCCGCAAGGGTGGCTCAGTTGGTTGAGCATGGGGCTTTTATAATGGAGGTCTCAGGTTCGAAACCCCCTGCCTACGACAATAGGGGATTTGCCTTCTGGGTTGAGCTCGTGCATGGGGCTTGCCTAGTGCGGGTTATCTCTTTGTGTGGTTTGCGAGCTATTGCATAGGAGCTGGGTTTACCCTGTGCGCACCTTCGGGTAGCGGCTGTGGGTTTCCATGTCATCCAAAAAAAAAAAAAAAAGAGTTCCAATTTTCAGATCTGAGGTTTGCCTTTGTATACTCTGCAGTAGTTTACTTGACACAGTTCTAGCTGTATCTTTACTTGACACGTCTACTAAAACCACCTGACGACAAGTTCTAGTAGTATTCGTATAATTATTGCAAATTACTGACAGGGAAATGAATTCAAGGATCTAAAAGCCCTATATCAATATTCAGACACTTCCTTGAACAGATTTGATCCATATGAGTTGTTTACTGTACTCGGCTTATTTAAATGGAGGAAAGAAATTTCAACTTTCATGTGTAATAGCATTGAGTTGCATGAGCACTAATTTCGTGTAATTTATAGTTTACACAACCACAAGAAAGATCTTCTCTCACAAGTTTATACTTTTTTACAGTCCTCAGAAAACTAAGTACCAGACATCACCCCAGAAAAAGAGCAACAAGAAAGCAGTTAAAGAGAGCGATATCTACAGAAACAATTACCTCCATGCATGTGAAAGCCTTATGTCCATAATAGTTGACAAGAAACGGCATGGGAAAACTGCAATACTTTCATTGAAGAAATCAGGTCCCCAACTACCACAATTTCTGACCACGTTCTCTGCTAGCATAGCTGGAACCGGCATAGCTGTCCTTTTCTCTGTTGTCTGCAAACTAGCTTGTGGAAGAATTGTCTTTTCTGCACCTAAATTGTTGAACACCAGTTTAGGCCTTGGACTTATATGGCTTTCTTGGGCTGTCAATAATTTGAGGGACACCGTTGTTGTGATCAACAGAAGTCCAGGCAAGTTGGATACGATAGAGGATGACATGATGAATAATTTGGACAAAAATGTGAAGGAAATCTACTTCAGAGCTGCAACTTTGCTGGCGGTTGTAGTATTGAGGCTTGCTTGATTTCAAGAATTCAAGATTTAGAGACTGTAAAAACATGCGCAACTTGGGGGACGATATCAGTAGCTGATTTCGGGACATCCAACTGTAATATAATAGCTGAGCAGAAAGAAATGGACTTTAACAAGCACTAAATATACCTAGTGAGTAAGAAACCTCAAGCCTTTTCTGCTCGTCCAGTTTGTGTCGTAGAGGATAGTCTTGTAAAATGACGTGAGCTAGCATGAGAGTTTTGAGCTATTGGGACAATTAAGAATTTTTGACATTATATTCAGGAGCCAAGTTTTTATTCATTCAGATCGAAGATTGACATTTGCTAACCCTTTTTTTTTTCCACTAGAAGGATACATTTACCACTTACCGTGAGGACATAAATGATACAAAACGCTGTTCTATAAGGTTAAGTATGCATGCTTTTCCTTCTGGACACATTCTTGAGAATATTGTGATTGCCTTATCAATAGAACTCTATTCTAAAAGTGATTTCACCCGAGATGCCAAGATGATGAACGGATCCTCCAATCAAGGATTCAATATGAGACTGCACAAGATTCTCATTTCCTGAGATAAAACTCATTAAAAAGCAAAGATCCAATATAGGGCTTCTGAGAAACATTTTTGGCGAGGTTGTTCATCTCATTTCTATACCTACTGTCAAGCCTAAATATCTGGTACACAAAAACTTTAAAATCCTTAATTATTTCAGACCAGTAGCTTGAACACGAACAGGCCATTAATATGTTCAGATTTGTACTAAGTTGTGCCCACTGTAGATTTTACATTTAAACCCCAATTAGAAAATGTACACTTGGAGCATTCATGTTTTACCCATTCATCATCTGCACAACATTTTACCTTTAGCAGCAGCTAGAAAATCAGGAAAAGAGTCTGCTGCTTGCAGTTAAACAGATCGGGCATAGATGTGAAGGAAAGTTTAAGGCCATCAGACTTGGTAGAAAACAGACCATATACAGAACACCTGAGAGAAGAATGCAAGCAAACAGCTCGAAATGATATTAGGATTTATTGTGTACATTCGTATCGTGCAGCATCTACCATGGAGTTCCTCGTGAATGCAAAAAACCATAGTTCATTACACTAAAAAGTTTATTATTTAGAGTAATTACTGCTTATGAACTATAAGATGCTACAAAATGGACTCCTTCCTCCAATATATTCAATCACACAACACATGGACTCTCTCGCCATTGCAACAAAAAAAAAAATTGTGTCAAATGATGATTACATTTAGCAATCGTCACGTGTATTGTATTTCCGCAAGTAGAGCAATAGAATTTTCATTTGTCAACCCCTCTCGAGACAACCAGACTGAAACATAAGTTGAATTTTCTGTGAACCCTCAGCTCAGTACTTTGGAAACAACTCCAGCACCAACCGTTCTGCCACCCTCTCTCAGGGCAAATCTTTGTCCTGAAAAGTTACAAGGTAGATGGAATATAAACAATCAGATGTGTTCTATTCAAAGAAATGCTTTCTTCTTCAACAAGGAAAAGTCTAATTAAATGCCATAACGTGACTTGAAGAAATACTTGTTCTATCTATGAATAACAATCCAATCTCTTAGAAGATATTTTTAAAACACATGCATAATTATGAGGCAGCACTTCATACAATTTGACATGACTCAATGACGGACTAAATCATGTGGAAACTTCTAACACGCAAAAGACTAGCTGCATAGCCAATGCAGCCAAGGGGTCAGCATATACCTAAATGATTGCCCTTATTTCGGAAATCATTGCAGCCTCACAAACTAACTTTAACTCACGTGGCACAGGAGAGCAATTTTACTCTAAAGCAAAATGAACGCAAGTACAATGCCATCTAACCATATAATCAGTGACACTGAATGTATCATTTTAATTTTGCTCTATGCAAAGACCAGAGTAACTATACTTTGGTCTAATATCTTGAACATTATCAGTAGGTGCCCAATGTGTGAAGAACAATCTGAAGTTGCTGGCCACCTCTTCTTGCATTGTAGAATTACTAGTCAGTTGTGGTGCATGTTTTTGGCAATATTTGGCATGTCTTGGACCATGCCAAAAATCTATTTTTGAGCTACTAGAATGCTGGATCATAGAGGGGCCATGCAAGAAATCACAAAAGGCATGGAATACCATCCCTCAAGCCATTTGGTGGGACTGTATGGCTTGAAGGAAATAGCAGAATTTTTCAAGGCAACAGAAGAAACAAACGTAGCCTTAGATAAAGATGTATATTTTTGATAGCTTTTCGTGCAACCTGGCTATGTACACGATGAAGATGCAATCCGTGATACAATAGAGGATTTGCATCACAATCTGTAATTATGTTGTGGCAATGGGTTAGTGCAAGTATTTATAAAATCCTTGATTACTTATCAAAGTATATCTTGAACATTAACTTTGCCCAATGAAGGGAAAAGAAGACAAAGATTCAATTCCTAAGTTGCAAATAATCCAATATCTGCATAGTAATAGGTAGAAATAGGGGTGTTACTGGTTCGGTTGGCCAGTTATTCCAATATTTACACTATACCAACTTTTCAGTCATCTTTCCAAACCAATCCAATCATCTTGGCTCTCTTCTGCTTCAGTTCTTAATTTTAGGTATTCTATTTTAAGACGTCAAATAGGAATATGAGTGTTACTAGGAATCACACTTGTTATATAGAATACTAATGTTTAGATGTTCATTTTATATTTTTTTAGAAAGATTATATGTCAAATTTATGTGTACTATTTTTGTCCATGTCATTGGTGCAGTTCTAGACTACCTGTCTTTATGGGGGAAAAACCAGTAAATCGTTTCAGTTAGGTTTAATTCCCAGTGTTGTAAAAAAAACTGACACTCCCAGAATCAAATTCAAAAACTATGTATCAAATGAGTTTCACTGTACATCAAGGTTAACATTAACACTTAACAGGATGGAAACTTCTGACGAAGTGGGACAAGGCATCGATTCATCGTGATGTCGAGAATCCAATTATTTTGAGAATGAGATTGATTATCGAATTAGCAAGAAAAATATTGAAGGCAATGTAAATGTTCCCCAAGTGAGGTGATGATTTCTTTTTAACAGGAAGAAAAATAACCAGGCTAAGCACAAGTTAATATAAGGCATGCCAAAAAATCTCCAGATCTCAATAAAATAGTGTCGCACCTTGTAACTGACACTGACCATTTCAGAAATATTGTCACTATGCAACTTCGATGGGAGAAAAGAAGAATTACAACAACCGAGGAAGAACCCTTACTCCACAGATAAGCAAAATCACGAAAGGATTTATAGAATAAATTTACCTGTTTCAAGAGGAACTGGAGATATCAGCTCAAAAGTCGCAGTAACATTATCACCAGGCATAACCATCTTGACATTTTCAGGCAACTCCACTTTACCAGTAATGTCAGCAGTCCTCATGTAGAACTGAGGCCTATAGTTTGAGAAAAAAGCAGTGTGCCGACCACCTTCATCCTTTGTTAGTACATATATCTCCGCCTCAAATTTCTTCGATGTTTTCACACTACCAGGCTTTGCAATCACCTATAGATAAAATGCTATATAAGATGCTGGAAAATACACATGTACACAGTTACATTATTCAGGTAATATATCGCACTTTGACTTCATGAAACATCACATTATCAGACTTGAACAAGTACGATAGCTACTTCTAATAAAATGTTAGGGGAGAAACAAACAAGCGACCAATGTAAAATGTAGAACAAAAACGAAATCAGATGGAAAATGCTTAGGTCACTTTACGAGTAACAGACGAGTGAAATTCTGACTTACCATTCCTCGTGTAATATCTTCTCGTTTTAAGCCACGTAGAAGAAGCCCGACATTATCACCAGCCTAATTAAGAAAATAAAGCAGAATAGAACACACATTAAGTGATGCACGAAAACTATTAGAAAGCCGCATGGATTGAGTCAAATTCTTACTTGACCATTATCCAAGATCTTCTTGAACATTTCAACACCAGTCACTGTAGATTTTAAAGTGCCCTATAAAAGAAAATTGATAACGTGAACATATGCTAAGAAAAGCACATTAATAATTCTAATATGAAAGCACAATAATGTCACTTTACATATACCGGCATTAACAACCAAATAAAGAACCACAATTTCTCAAAACTACACATCCAGCTAAGATTAAATTAAGCATCTTCAAGATTACAATAATAGCGAACCACAACCTAAACTTGCTATTATAAGGGGTCCACAAGTAACAAATGTACGCCTTTCTTGGCTGGCAAGTGTAGGGAGCAATCCTAATAGATAAAAATTTGAGGAGGATTAAATATATTAGTTGGTGCTTTAGTGTAAATATTCAGGAGACTTTTTGGATAATTTACTTCCACTTCCTTCCACATTGATAGGTGGCCATTCAAGCCACCTTGTGGCGTGAGATCTTGAGATACCCCTGACTGCAATAGGCCATGCTGGGCACAGTAAAGTTGGCACTTTTTAGTTGGACATCTAGAAGAAGGAAGAGAAGTCAAAGTCCACGAGACATTGAGCCACTAGAACTATGTAGGTTGTATGGAAACAGAGAAATAGAAGAGCTTTTGAAAAGATAGAGAACCATTATGCGTACTTGATCTCATTCCTAGTTTCTTTTTGGTGCATTCATGAAGTTACAATGGGTGTCTATAACTTTGCTTGTATAGAAGAGATTTTTCAATACCTTGTAACAAAATTTATTCTTAACTTGTCAGATTGTGAAAGATTACATATAAAAACCTATAACATCAATAAGTAACATCGTATTAAATTGGTTACTCATCAGGCATGGCGTCATTCATCCTCAGGCTTCAACGCAGACAAATAGCAAAGATCAAAGTCTAGATCACTAGCAGCGGAAATTGGACTCATGTTACGAACCAATATATTCTCCCCCTAAAGAAAGTAGGTAACAAAATACTGAATACGGTAACAGCTAACCTGCATCAGCCCTAAAATCTCCACATCCTCTCCAACTTTTATTGTTCCCTGTTCAATACGGCCAGTAGCAACAGTTCCACGTCCCTACAAAAATTTAACAGAAAAAGATCAGTATCGCATTAGAGTCAAGGTTCAAGCATTAATGTTTTTTCCTCTTATGGAAATGAAAGATGGACTGCTACAAAAATTCCTTTTTCTACCTTTCTCAGAGCAAAAGGATTGTATTAAAATAACCAGCAAGAGGTATAGTATCACAGTATAAAGGGTAAACTAAAGAAAGAATAGCTTCTATGAATATATGGTTTTTTCAGCACTAAAGATACTACAGAATTTTCCTCCACAAATGGCTGGAACTATTCCCAGTTGTACAAGCAGTTTCAGTTATCTCCAAAATATTAGACTGTTATTTACAGTTTAAGGCTCTAAAACCACATGCATAGAGGCATAGAGCCATATCACCCATTTAAAGTAGGAGATAAACCTCAAAAATGAAGTAGAATTCCAAGGACAGGAAACAAACTGAAAAGAGCAAAGTAGTTTTGACTGATCTCTGGATAAACACGAGCTACTAGAATATCAGATTACCTGAATTGAGAATACATCTTCTACTGGCATTAAGAATGGTTTATCAAGTTGACGCACTGGATCTGGAATGTATTCATCTACAGCATCCATTAACTTTAAAATAGCTTTCTTTCCAATTTCTTCATTTGTTCCCTGTAAAGCAGAAAGAGCTGAACCACGGATGATAGGAATTTCATCCCCAGGAAACTTGTAGAAACTAAGCAGTTCTGCAAGAAAGGAAATCTCATATAAGGAAATGAACATAACAAAGTCATAATAGCTGCAAGCCAGTTACCAGGACTTCAGGTTCTGCATAAGTAATAATACAATTGAAGCAAGTACTGGAAAAGCTGGCGCACCCCGAAGCTCCATTTCAACAAGTTCCAGCAGCTCAGGATCATCAACAGCATCAACTTTGTTTAAAAAGCAGACAAGTGATGGTACACCGACCTGCAAAGTATAAGAAAAAGCAACAATTAGAATCACCAAAAATAATCTATTTATGGTATTTCTCTGGTCTATCCACGAGTATCCACCTGGCGGGCAAGAAGAATATGCTCCTTTGTTTGTGGCATAGGTCCATCTGGAGCAGATACAACTAGGATACCACCGTCCATTTGGGCAGCTCCAGTAATCATATTCTATAGATTAAAACAAATGATTAGCAATTGAATAAAAAGAAAGTTTAGGAATTTAGAGCATATTGGAGTCTGTTATTAGCATTAACAACAGAATGACAGATGTATAACTTCATTTTTTTTTTGGGTGCAACATGGCTATTGCAAATGATAGAGACGCCATGGTTGACTTCTTGAGCTTATTACACAAACAGTAATGTAGCCCATATTGTAAATACAGCACTTGTTGATGAGATTATTACAATACTTTTAACAACTAAAAAAAAAAAAAAAAGGAAGTTTAGGGGGGGGAGGAGTTACAATTATACTTGAAATCCTTTTTTTAACATCAAGCAGCAAAAAAAAAGCCTTGAATCTGGGAACGTATTATATTTCAATTTTTGCTTCAAAGAGCCAAACAGATTCACCTTTAGGCAGCAATTGTTAAGGAACTTTTATGTCTCAGAATGCGGACTTTTGCAACTAGACTAACGTTTTTATTGTCAGTCTTCATAAGCTTTATTTTCAAGAAGAAACAATCACCACAAGAAACAACATAAGGTGTGACCAAACAAGTATGAAGGGATCTTACGAAGGAGAACAAGTTAAACCATCTCCCACTCCAGAGAAAGATTGTCACTGTTGCTCCCAATTAACATTACTTTTCTTGTTTAGAGAGCAGAAAGCACTTGAAGAACCATTAAACAATGAAAAAACGAGAAAAGATCCCACCAAGAAAGGGTTGAAAATTTTTGATATTCCGAAATCAAGAAAGTAGTAGTGTTTTTTACATTAAGTGCTCCTGCATAAGTCAAAATTTATTCACACCAAACCATATATTTTCAACCGGAGAAAGTGAAGCACTCACAATATTAGTAAGAAAAGTTGAATGATGTCTACCGTTTAGAAACTTAACAGGACCTCTATTTTGCCACAGTATTTTAGCCTCTAAAAATACAACTCCGTCCATTTACTATGCATTGACACTCTTACTTTGCAACATCCTAAAATGTATTAATTCTTATACCATCTCATTCATTGTATTTTTACACAGATCCACGTTTTGGTTATTTTTCAATTACTACTAATATAATATACAAGTCAGAGTTAACTCCTTAAACTCAGTAATCAGTCAATAGTGTTAAATAAATGGGACAATATTTAAGGTAATGAGGATAGATGGTCAATATGATGAAATTCCTACTTACTTTAATAGTTTCTCATCAGGAAAATAGCAAATGGAGACGTTCAATACTATGAACGAATAGAGCTTATAGTTTTTAAGTATTTTCAGTTCTTGTTCACACAAATTTTTAATCTTAAGGAACTAGTATATTGCTTAATTACTGGCTTTACAGTCAGTGAAATAAACTCTCAAATGATACACAATCAACTGAGAACAATTCAGACAAGCCATAATTAAATACCCCTACACTCTTAACAGTCGCGTTAAATAAAAAATGTGGAACGAGAACACTACAGTAAAAATAGGTAAGTTTGCATCTCACTTTAACGTAATCTGCATGTCCTGGGCAATCAACATGAGCATAATGTCTTTTAGCAGTCTCATACTCCACATGGGCCTACAAAACATCAGCTAAAGCATCAAATATAAATAGATATTAAGAAACGTAACACCACTAAGGAAAGAGAAGTATCCCCTACTGTGGCAATAGTAATTCCTCTCTTTTTCTCTTCAGGGGCTTTGTCGATTTCATCAAATGCAATCGCCTTGGCCTTTCCTTCTTCTGCTAGGACCTAGACAAGGCACAGTCGCTTATCAAGCAATTGGTAGCTTATATAATGAGAGTGGAAAGAAAGGAAAACCATAAAAAGAAATGGGACTGAAAATGTTTGACATCATTCCATAAATAACACTCCATCCATTTCAATTTGTTTGTCTTACTTATCTTTTTAGTTGGTTTCAAAAAGAATGCCATTTGCTATATTTAGTAACCCTTTACACCCAACATCCTACATGGCACATTTAAGACCACAAGATTCAAAGGAAATTTTGGTACATTACACACATCTTTAGTTAGACCACAAGATTCAAAAGACTTCTTTACTTTCTTAAACTGCGTGTCGAGTCAAACTAAGATAAACAATTTGAAACGGAGGGAGTATGTTTCGACACAACGTTAAAAAATTTCAAGAATTCAAATCCGTTCACTGCTCTATTTTAAACTTTGATGTACTATTTTCTACACCAAAAGTAACCATTAACATTACTTTGATACTTTAATCCATTACCGCAAGTATAATACACTAATCAATTTAACATTTCTAATCTCCTAGCCATATAAAATGAAATGCAGGCAGAAATAATATGAAAGGTCCGACCACACTAACCCTTGTGATTGCAGCAGTAAGAGTAGTCTTCCCGTGATCAACGTGGCCGATAGTTCCCACATTTACATGAGGTTTTCTGCAAGAACATATAATTAGATATTGACAAAATTCAGCTTAAAAGAATCAAAATGGCTACAATTTACAAAGCGAGGATCACATAATCACAAGCCAAGTGGAAAGGAATAAAGTTGAACATTTTATTTAAAATTACAGGAGTGACACAAAATAGTAAGTGGATCAAGTGAATATTCAGCCAGCCACCAATGATTTAAAATTCTGAATCCACCTCGGGAACCAAAACATACTACACATTTGAAGCTTGTTTGTATGACTGTTACCTATTGTATTGTGTTGTTTGTTTAAATACAATGTTTGCTTTGATTGTTACTTAAATTTAATGTATTGATCGTTAAATCCATCGTTATGTAACGACGAAAAGTCCCATTTTGAGCAACGACCAATTTGTTGTGATCGCGTTTTTACCTTATTTTTTTCCTCATTTTGTCTTTGCTTATTAGCAAATAATCCTATTTTATCCTTAACCCTACCTTTTTATAAAAGCTCTACCCGGTACAACTTTTCTTGTAGGTTTATCCTTCAAATTGCTGATGTCTACGGAAATGATATAATGTATCCAAACATTGTATTCACCAAAACAATACATTAAGATACAATACAATATAATACTCCCTCTGTCCCAATTTATGTGGTACTTTTCGCTTCACGAGATTCAAACAGCATGAATTTTGACCAATATTTTAACATGTATCTTTTCAACAAATTTTTGCAACTTACTGTACTTTTCAAATATATATATATATTTTAATCTCAAAATACGGAGTTAATCTAATACAATTTATCTTCAAAGTTTAATCAAATTGACTCTTAAAAAGCGAAAAGTATCGCATAAATTGGGACGGAGGGAGTAATACATTATGAAACAATATGTAACAACTATCCAAACAGATTCTTAGGGAGAAACATGTAAATTTACAATGTTGAGTTACTGTAGAACTACTTTTTCTGCAGAACCAACCTCTCATGTTATGTTATATTATATTATACGTTCTCTATAACAGCAATTCGCTACAGCAGCCAAAAAAAAATATTGGAACGAACAACTCCGTTATAGAGAGGTTTGACTGTACACATGTAGGGAGAAATAAGTAAATGCACAATATTGAGCTTGAAGTTTTAAGTTTTTTTAAGCTTACGTGGATCAAGTGAATATTGAGTAAAATGGCTACACACTACACGTTATAGGGAGAAATAAGTAAATATCACAATGTTGAGTTACTGTAGTTGGAAGTTACTATAAGCTTACGTTCGAGTGAAAGTGGCCATGGATCTCCACCATGGATTAGAGAGATTAGTAGTTGTTTCATTTGCATTTATAGAGTCGGAGAGTGAAAACTGAGTGGAAACTCTAGAGCATGATGAGTAGATTTGAGGGGAGAGTGATAACACGCGCTTCGAATTTGGATTTCTGAATGCGACTGACGCCATTGATGGAGGAAGCTGGAAGAAATGGTGTGTTTGGGGGTTTTGAAGGGTTTAGGTTTCTTTACAGTGTGTGATTACTTCGTTGATTGGGCCTGCTTTGCTAAGTGGCTATTCATATGACATGGGCTTTTTCTTATGTAGGTCCAGCAGCATCTGACGAAAATTTCATAAATAGTTATAGTTTAGAGCGTAATTACGAAATGAAGTTACAGTTTGTGTATTTACAAAATGCAGTTATAGTTGTTGTATTAAGTGGAAAAGCTATATCAGGCGGTTATCGGTTGTATCAGCGAAAGAGTTGCATTAGGCGGGTATCAGTTGTATCGGTGCATATTGGATTATCTGAAATCGCGCGAAAGAGTTGTATCGGTGCTGATAGATACGTTTCATGATTATGTTTTCGAGGATTTAGATTTTACTTTTCCAGTGTGTGTTTCTCTAGCTGTCCAGCAAGGTTTTACTTGCGTGGAGCTAAAATGACGACGTTAAAGTGTTTACATCGTTGATTGGGCTTAGTTACTAAGTAGCGTATCGTATGACATGAGCTTTTTCCTGTGTGGGCCCATGCAGTTTTTCTTTTTGCAGCCCACGGAGTATGTTTGGTTACGTGACTCTCATCAGTGATCGGAAAATTTTGATAAATAATCACTTATTTTTATGGTTCTTTGTAACTCAACCACTATTTTACTAGTATTTGAAATTTATAGCCTGTTTGTCCAATCTTTTAAAATCAGCTTATTTTGAAAAGTTATTTTTGATGAGAAGCAATTTTTGCTTGACTAATTAATTTGAAAAACATTTTTATGTAGCAATTAGTGTTTGGCCAAGCTTTTAAAAGTGTTTCTAAGTTTATTTTCTCAAATGTGATTGAAACAAAGGTAGTAGGAGCTTGTTTAGATTGACTTATTTTAGGTGTTTTTTTAAAAAAAAAAAAAATTTAAGCACTTTTGTAGTGTTGGTGAGATAAAAAAAAAAGTCTTTAAGTACTTTTCTTTAAGCCAAAGTAACAAAAATAAATCAAAAGTCATAAATTAGAATTCCTAAACTTATGAATTATAAGTCAAAAGTCATAAACCCATCCATTCAGACTCTAAAAGAGTTTTTAAAATATAGACACAAACACAAACCAATATGCCCGATTTTGTTTTTCTCTTTAGTTATTTCCCTATCAATTATCATATTGTACCACCTAGGCACCTAACACTTCACAAATTTTACTGTACTGTCCAATAATACATGGTTCCCCAGCTTGGACATGATGTGGAGAGTAGTCCATAAACAAAAATAACCTATCCCTTCGATAAGTTGGAAGGACCATATCGAAAGAGAAATATAATAGACTAATTTGGCAACTATGGTCTTCCCAAGCTGGAAGAATCAAAGAAAAATCTTGAGCATTTTGTAAGTATTCGTTTCATATATATATATATATATATATATATATATATATATATATATATATATATATCATATATCATATTATACTAAAAGTGGGAAGCTCTTACCTTCAAAGTCAGATTGTCATTTTGCCCTTGCTATAAATTAAATTAATAAATTAAAACGTAATAAAACATATAATTAATTAAATATTACATACTAATATTGGAACCACTTAATGCCCTAATACAATTCACATTTCGGTTTAATGAAAATTAATTAAATCTAAATATTTTATTTTTCACCATTATTTCTACTACTATCATTACTTTCATTTTTCATTATTCTACTACCAATATTAATAGTATTACTTCATCACAAATTTTAAAGGGTTCGTCATCATTTCGTTTTAGGATTCATACTCGTTAAATTAATTTTACTTTATATACACTAATTACTATTTGTCCTCACATAATATATTTGATCTAATTTAAAAGCCCATACCTTAAATTCATTAGCCCCAACAGCCCATACTTTGAATTCATTAACCCACCAGCCCACTTTTCTTTCATTCTCCTTTCACCCGTTTCAGACCAGCCCAAAACAGATCAGCCCATACCCGCCATTTACTCGACCCGACCCAATTTTATTTCCTAAAAAAAAAAAAAAAAAAAACCCTAACCCTTCAGCCGACACCCTCATCTCTCTCGTCTCTCCTCCCTCTTCGTCACTCTCTCTCCACCATTTTTGGCTACAACTCAGCTCCCTTTCAATAATGGCAGAATCGAACAGGCCTATTTTTGTGCAATACCCTCTGCCCTCCTTATCGTCTTCTTTCCCCCACTCTCTTTCTCCTCCTTCCATTTTAGCAAACCCTACGCTCGCCTTTAGCAGTGGCAGACCTGTTGCCCTCATTTTCGCGTAAAAAACTTTCCCTTCTTGTCTTCAACGTTCAAGTCAACATAAAGGGCCAAATTATTCTGAAATATTTTTGACTTCCAACGGCTCTTTGAACTTGATTTGGAGCCAAAATTTCAAGTTTCAAAAGAAGAACCCTAGTTTTCGTCTGCTATAAAAAGGACCTTAAGTCCATAGCCGAAAAAAAAAGGGGATTTGGGGGGGAACCATTTTTCCTAATCATTTTATAATCACTATACCTGGGAACACCCATTTGAAAAATTAAGTCGTTTTACATTTTTGTTATAAAAATGTAGATTTACGCCCATTTCACTGCACTCGAAAGAGGTAAACAAATCTTATTTCGTTAGTTTAATTCCGGTCCTTAGTAGTTTAATAAGTGCTTGTATGTCCAACACGTTCGTTGTTTTAGTGGGTTTGATTTCTGCTTAATAGCGGAATAGCATTATATATGCTCCTGTTTAATCGGTTTACTTTCGGTTTGGTGGGCAATAACATTTGTAGATTCATGCGTGAGTTTGGTTTTTAATTTAATCTTATATTATTTGATGCCGTGGTCATTTAGCTCTACATGCGTTTGGAAGATTAGTCATATATAGACTTTAAAACTCGTTTGCATATTTTGATTAAGTTATGAGTTAGTTTTATGTTAGCAATCCTCCGTTCTCATCCATCTTTGCAATTTTATATTCCTCTGTGTGTTTTTAGTATTTTCATTTGCTTAACTTGGTTTTGCTACATCTGTTTTCTATTGCTTGTCTGATTTGGTTGTCGCGTTCTAGGGTAATATCTATCTTCTGTCTAGTTTAGTTATCGGGTTAGTAGAGTTTAGTTACCAATGTTTAGTATAGTATTTATGTCCCGTTAGTTTGATTATCATATTTAGTTCGTTTAGCCTAGTTGTTGTATAGTCTAGTATGAACTGCCATCTCTGTGTTTAATTTAATTTTGGTCACGGTTATGACAATGCTTATTTCCAGTTACTGGTTCAGATTTCCCCTGGATTAAGTTTGGTTCTCAGTTAGTGGGGTTCTGTGTTGTGCAGCCGTTTGGAAGTATATGTTTTTTAGTAGTTATTGTTTCCCCTTTACTTTCCAGACCTTTTGACCACCTTCAGTTATTCCTTTGCTTAGTCTGGCTTTTAGGGACATGTTTTAATTGAAATAGGTATCCTATGTATGTCGAAAAACATGTTTTTCGGCTGCTGTTTAACCATCCTCCCCTGGGTTGTTGGTTTAGTGGTTCAATGTCTTGAAATATGGTACTGGTGCGATGCTGCTGTGCATAGGCAGTTCCCCTTGCCCCCTGTTTAAACGTGACCATGTCATGTGCCTTTCCTTCTTTTTTGAATCAGCATGTCTTCTGTCTTTTTTTTTAAAGTCATTATTGTTGAAAGAATCAATCAGACATTAGTTTAACATTTACGGTCTCATAAACTGCTGAAACTTTCTTTAAAATCATTTTCGAGATTTAAAAGACGAGTATCACCCTGTCTGCTTTTCCCTGAAATATTCTCCTGACGTGTGTTCTCCGTACAGCTGTATACGTCGACTGTAATAGGTTTGTTGGTTGAAAATACTGCTTTAGATTAACTTGGCGACTGCAAATTTGCAACAAGTGTTTACTATACTTGGCTGGATTGTTTCTTTATTTTTGGTGCATATTTTGAAGAGAGATTGCTGTTTATACTTACCCTACTGTTTACTATATAATGGGTTGCCTCTTATATTACCTTTCTTTGTGTTTCGCATGTACACACCGGAGTCAAAGAGTCTTACTTTAAGACTCGATATCATCCCGCAAAGGCCTGGAATGCATATCTACTCCGTCATTCACATCTTCCGCATGCGGTGTTGGACTAAAAGCCCAATGTAATTTCTCTTCCTGAGTCAGCCAACCCACAGCATATATTAACTCCGATGGGCCGAAGCCCAACAGCTGTGGACAGCAACAGTCCAAAAATGGGCTGAATCCATTTTATCATGATTTCCTCTTCTAATTTATTTCTTGTGCCTTTAATTTATATTGTGCAAATAGTATTTCTTTCTGTTTGTTTGTCTTAGCTAGAATGGATCTTAATAGAATTAGCGGCTTAGTGTTAATATAATGGGCACTTAATTCCACTAATTATGGTTATTTCTATTTATATTCTAACTATCCATAATATCTATAACATTTATTTGAGTAATTGATTTTCAAATAGTATACCTATATTTTTGGATTAAAGGAATCATTTTTCATTCTTACCATCTTAAGAATTTCGAAAACGTCGCTAACACACAAAATATGAATCCGGTTATATTTTGTAAACATTTCAAGATTTATACAATTACACATATTTTAGCTGAAATTGGTTAAATAAAGAGTAATAAAAAACAGAAAGGGATTTATGGCCTTTTCATCATATTTATGAATATAAGTCTAGGTATTTCTACACCGTCATATTCGTATAATATCATTTGTTTTTGATCTAAAGATCACATTTATCAAATCATCTTTTAAAGGGCTATTATTCATAGATAAATTATCTCATTTTTTAATCTTATTTTTTAATAACATTACTATTTAAGACCTTAGCAACATTTATAAGCTATTTTCCAAACATTTAAAATATTTATACTTAGCCTAATTACATTTAAGTCCGGTCGGATTAATCATTATTAATGGAACCTTGAGGATGCCTAATACCTTCCCCTTACCTAGAATTTTGGTTTCGTAGACTTTAAAATTAAAATCAACTTTAGGTAATAACTTTAATAATTTTAGGTGCCCTAATTCACCATAAATAATTAGGTGGCGACTCTTAACTTTAATCAACCCCGGAATTACCCGGATGTTGTAAACTATTTTGACCTAGGTTAAAATAGGGTATGACAATGCCCTAATACAATTCACAAATGAAACAAATAGCCCAATACATTCCATCCGTTTTCTTATCTTTTCACTATTTATTTCTCTTCTTTCATTCTCCTATTCAATTTCCTCTCCTCCTTTAAATCCTTTGTTATATTAAATTTCAGTTATAATTCATTCCAATTCTTTAGGTTACAATCTCATGCATTCATCACTTATCATGTCTATAATATTCTAATCATATCATATATTATTATATAAGTGGGAAGCTTTTGATGACAATTTATGAACGACCATTCTACTCGTCAATTTAATAATATTCATTTAACATTTTTGTATAAAAATGTAAATTTACATTAAAATAAATACTTGATAAAGATAAAATTGATTACATTCATTTTATGTACAGGACAAAAAAACGTTACATTAAATGTAGTTATTGTATGATTGCAACAACCATTTCACTTGTCTTTTTACATTCTTTACCGTCTTAGTTATTAATGTAGTTATTGTCATTTAATTGTTTATTTCTTTCATCTTCCAAGATAATGGAGTATTAATTCTTTGCACAGCCTTTTCACTTTTTTTTTTTTTTTCACTATGAAAGTGTGATCTATCAAACTCAAAGTGAAAGTTTTCACAGTTCTATTTTGCTTTGCTCCAACGTCGATATTTTCTATGTTCTTTTAATGGTATCGTAATTTTTTTTATGGAAATGTAATATGTCCAATTTTATTTTGTGTTATATAACTCTTTTTTCATTAACGTTAGTTATGTTATTGACCATAAGTTCATTAATTTGGTATTTAAAATTGGGCTAGTTTAATTAAAGACGTAGACCTCTAATTGGAGGCCACTACTGGTACACTTTAATGGCATAAATGAGTCAAACTATTGATGAGTGGTAAATAGCCATTTCTATAGTTCGATATAAATGAGTCATTTCTATAAACTCATAAATAGGAAAGTTTTGACATGGCGTAAATCGACGAATGGCATAAATTTCTCTCCATATTTGAGCCTTTTCCGTATTTTCTATGTTCTTTTAATGGTATCGTAATTTTTTTTATGGAAATGTAATATGTCCAATTTTATTTTGTGTTATATAACTCTTTTTTACAGATTATGTTATTGACCATAAGTTCACGGTTACTACTTACACTTTAATCGGAGTGGTCAGTATTTCTCTCCACAATTTTTACATGTTTTTTTTTTTTTTTTTTTTACATTATGCATTTGAGTTCACAGTTGTGGGACAAATTCTTGATTTTATTATTTTATTTACTCATTTATTTGTTTTTCCTTTTCAAAATTTGGAGATTTGGTCAGAAAGTTCCTGTTTGGTATTCTTTTTTTCCCTAGCTTACTATGTTCTTTAAAATTTGGTGAAAATTATTGTGAGGAGGTTGTATGGTCAAGGTATGATTTAATGGTCACTTAAGTAGGTAAAAATCACAAGATGATATTTCAACATTGGAAAAAAAAGTTAGGTGATTTTTTCATTTGAATAAGCCTTGGTTCGGAAATTGTCCGATACCTGTGTTGGCAGAAGGTGGTAACTGATAGTCCTAGCGCACACAAGCTACACGGAGACCATCTAAGGTTATATTGTGGGTTAAAAAGTGAATTTTGTGAGCCTTCTTGTTAGATCATGAAAAATAAGAAAAACATTTGATATCCGAGCCAACTTGCACGCATCTTAACTAATTCATTAAGTACAAGCCGCTGCTAGCTTTCACCAACAAAAATACCAAGTAACACCATCTACGTGATACTATACTCAAGTTTAGACATATGAGGAAAAAGAAAACAAAATCACTTAGCCTTTTTCAGATTTGTACTCTAATCCCCCATGGATCCTTCGAACTTTTTTGACCAGTGACACGTTTAAGTGCAAAAAGTGCTCTTTTCTTTTTCATTTTTTGATTGATCATAAAAATGAGAAACAAGTTGAATACAGAAGTAAACGGCAACTATGCACTTCTGCAACCTCTTTGGGCAATAATAAGAAAATAATTGTCAATACTTTTTCTTCGAGAACTTGAATATTAAAGTGTTAAAAAAATTACGCGGAAATAATTAGATTATTGTTCTTTTCGAGAAACTTGAAACTTTAGAAGGATAAATATAAGAAATTTATTCAAAAGGTAAAAGTTATAGGGGGAAAAAATTATATCAATGACTACCGCAAAACTTCTAATTTTCTTGCGCTTTCTAATAGAGTGTTTTCATATTTTCAAATAGTATGTTTCCTAATAACCTAAAAGGTTAACTCATTACACATCGTACCCATGAGAATAATAGTCAAAATACTCCCCAACGTTTGACCAAAATGCCAACTACACACCGAACCTTTGCTTTGGTCCTATTACCCCTGGACAATTTTTTTCAATATTAAAATGCCCTTTTTTTTGCCGATGTATGATCTAATATGACAACCCCAAATTATTAACGCTTGTCCACACGCGCACGCCCACGTGCCACATCTTTAATTTTCCCTCATTTTTTATTAATTTCCCCCCTTCCTCCATCCATTTACTCTTCTTCAAAAAAAAAAAAAAAAATCTCAATTTTCCACACTCCATTTTCAGTATGAGGATCCAAAAACCCATACCCAATTCTCCTTCATCTTCATCAACATCATCATCATCATCTTCTTCATTAGGAGTTGAAAAAAAAAAATCACACCAACTTCCTCAAATTTGATCCAAAAAAACTCAAATGTGAAAGAAAGCTTCCTAATACCAAGTAGAACAAAGTTCATCCATTAATTTGATCAAACAATTAAGAATTTAAAGAAACCCACTTGGTGTTCTTCATAGTTTTCTCCAAATTCCTAACAATGGAGTTTAATTTTCTCCCAAATCAACTCAAAGAATTAGTGCTTAGCTTAAACAACTCCAACCAAGCAACAAGTAGCAACTCCAAACAAGCAACTTTCAATCAGATTTTCTTTAACAAGATTAGATTTTCAACCTTTTTTTTTTTTTTTTTTTTTCGGTTTTTTTTTTTTTTTTTTTTTTTTTTTTTTTTTTTGAATTTGATTTGGGAAAAAAATTCAAATGTGAAAGGAAGCTTCCTAACACCAAGTAGAACAAATTTCATCCATTAATTTGATCAAACAATCAAGAATTTAAAGAAACCCACTTGGTGTTCTTTATAGCTTTCTCCAAATTCCTAACAATGGAGTTTAGTTTTCTCCCTAAATCAAAGAATTAGTGCTTAAACAACTCCAACCAAGCAACAAGTAGCAACTCCAAACAAGCAACTTTCAATCGATTTTCTTTAACAAGATTAGATTTTCAACCTTTTTTTTTTTTCAGCATTTTCGTTTTTTTTTTCTTCGAAAAACTTTTTTTTTTTTTGAATTTGATTTGGGAAAACAAGATTATAAGAATAATCACTATCCTAGCTCTAAATTTATAATGGGTATTATTTTGACCAAAAAAATGGAGATGGGTGTTAAATAGGGTGAAGAAGAAGATGAAGTAACCTAAAAATGGAGGAATTTAAATTTATCTATGTGGCATCTATGTGGCGATCAGTTGGCATTTTAAAACACATCGATGCTTTTTTTAAAGGCTATAACGCGCCACCGAGCGGTGTAGTCACGCTCTTGTCCACATCGCGTGAAAAAGGGGCATTTTAATACTGAAAAAAATTATCCAGGGGGATAATAGGTCCAACGCAAAGGTTAGGTGTGTAATTGGCATTTTGGTCAAACGTTGGGGGGTATTTTGACTATTATCTCTCGTACCCATCTAACTAAATTTAGTTATTCAACTTTTCATATTATATCTAATCACTTAGTATACAATAATAAAGTTATTTGAATTAGCTAATTGTTCATCACTTTGAGTTTATAATTTTTCCCTTCAAATTTATTAGTATTGTAATTTTGATTTTATCTATACCGTTTTAAAAAGTATATATTAATTAGTATGAAGCGCACATGCAACGCACGTGTCCAAAACTAGTATTGTGTGTGTGGGGGGCAACATCTTATCTATGATTTATCCAACAAAGAATCTTCCTCATCTGAACTCTGAGGTGCCACATAAATATTCTTTCTTCACTTTGTTTTCCGAGTATTTCTATCTTTACAAATTACAATGCATGGTGGGATATATTGCTTTTTTAGTTTATTCTTCTTTTTCCTTTTTCACATTTACGGTTTCAATATCCCCGTTTTCTATTTCTTTATTAGTATATTCTTTTATACCCAAGGAAGCAGGGTGTTCGCAACTTCGCATTATCATCAGGGGTGAAGCTGGTATTCTAATTACGGGTTTAATAATTCAATCGTTTTGACGGTGCAAGACTCTGTATTTGTGTTAAAAATCCATCTAATATATATAAATAATGCATAGAAAGTTAGAAACCCAATAACTTTTTTCTTTTTATTTTTTAATATTTAAAATTCATAAATTCAAAATCCTAATTATGTGTTTGATTACCGTCTCTCAAAGTCCCCAACAAAAATTAATGATATTTTATTTCTTACAAGCAACAGCTCATTGAAATATTACTGAAAGTGCAGTGCTACTTTTAGACTTTGAGGCCGTATCGTATCTGATGCCATCTGCTTTTTATATGGTCATTGGCGATGATGTCAGCTACTGTGACGTAGGTCCATCTTTACCAAGTTTGCACTTAATTATAGCAGCAGTCCCTTCAGCTTCAAGTGCGTGCTCTCTAAGTTTTAATACTCCTGTTTAACTGGACATGATATTTAAGAAAAAATAAATATTTATGTGGCTGTAAATCATTTCATAAAGTAAATTTATTTTTAAATTAGGAAAGAGATCATTCATTTTGACACGAATTAAAAAAAATAGATTCACATAAATTAAAACAGAGAGAGTATTATACATACAGAGCTGGAAACTTTTCAAAAATATTAGGTTGATTGCACCCAATAGTTTAAAAAAAAGTATTTGTGAATGAATTGTACATGATATTTCGTGCGTGCTTATTTATAGTTTCGAAGCTTACCAAATTGCACTTTATTAATAGTTGTTGCGCTCATTTTTCTTTAAGAGTTTAAATAATATACACCGTAAATATTTTTTATACTATCAAGTTATCATAATATATATAACATAGCTGATTTTCAAAATTTGAAATTTTATATTTTGAGAAGACTTACTGATAGATATATTTTGAATAAATAAGAAATTATTTATATTAATAGTGTATAAAACTTTAAATGCGTCTGTTAAATAAGAAAACAACAGAAAGTCATCAACGCGAATATATCCCCTAATGACTAGCCAGACACCTTGTGTGGAATCTTGGAGAAGTTTGTTTGCTAATGGCCGATGAGGAATATCTGCTTGAAATTTGGCCTCTATGAAATTAAACTGTTCACACCAACGAGTGACACATGATTAAGTTTTAATATATATAAATCTAAATTAAATTCCTTACTTTCCCCTTATTTATTTGCTCTTTCCAACCCTCTTTGCTCCATCTCAGATCACACATTAGCTACTATTTCCCAAAGTATAGTTCCCTGTAATTTTGAAGAGTACTCGAAATGGAAAAGAACCAAATCACCACCAAAAACACAGAGTCCCAACGTGTATGTGAAAAGATTTTCAGAGTAGTGAATATAAGTCCAGCTTTTCGACGAATTTCTACAGTTCATCCACAGACACAAAATCCCATTTCTGCTACTAATTCAGCTACCAAGCCAATAGTAGCAAGCACAGATCATCACAGAAATGACCCTGCTAAAGCCACCAAATTCAAGCTAGTTGCTCAAAGTGGATCCACCATTCCTCTTGAGTTAAATGGCCAGAAATATCAGAACATGTCTAGTACTGCCTCTAACATGGTATTGTTGAATTGTCTGACCATTTTAATTACTTATTACGTCTCAATACACTCGCTCAGTGTGTGTGAGTCTAATTCTTTTTCATTGGAAGTATTTTTTTGCTAATGGGTTGTCGTGAGACTTGAACCCAAAATCTCTTACTTGATTTAATAACATGTCTAAATCTTTTGGCTCATTAACTGTATTCAGCGCCGGCTCAAGGGCCAAGCAAGTCAAGCATGGGTTGAGGCGCCCCATTTTTTAAAGTTAATATCCTCAACGTTTTATTTTATGTGATGTAATTTAACTTGATATGAAATTTAAGAAAGATTTTTTTTTTAAAAAAAAATTGTGATATAAAACAAGTCATAAATATTTGTATAGCTACAAATCATCTCAGTAAAGATAAAATAAAGAGTTTAAGGATAAATTGAAACAATAGAATTTTATTTTGATATCAAGTTATCAACTTAATACTATCTTTTTCTTTAAATTTTTAAAAATTAATTTTTTTTTTTTTTACCTCATAATAGTATAGCAATATTTTTTTTTTATCAGTATCAAAATTCAAGTATGTCAATCATAAGCATGAATCAAGTTACTCAATTTTTTTTGTTTTTGTTTTTTGAATAAGGCATTTTATTAAAGTTTAGCTTTAGGCCCCTAATATTCTTAAGTCGCCCCTGTATTGATTTGTAATACTTTTCGTGTAGAATTTAAATAAGTATATTTTATTTTAAATGTTTTGAAGAATCTACAAGCGAACACAGGCAAAATTGAGTATTTTGATCTTCATACTCTGAACCCTCTGATATAAATTGGGACACAAGGGGTACTTGTTATGTGATCAACACGCTTTCTCATGTGTGAGCCTAATTCTTTTTCATTAGTCAAATACGTGAAATTTTTTGTTTTGCTAATGAATGATAGTGAGACTTGAACCCAATTTCTCTTACCTGATTTAATAAGATGTGGAATTGAGTGATCATATAATCTCGAAAAATTAAGTTGTTACTCTTTGCGCACTTTTAATTACCGTAGTTAATTATATTATGTCTCGACAGGTACGTGTAGAATATAATCACATTGCAGGAGAAAGTGCCACACCCAAGTTTAAAGCTGAAACTCTGAAACCTGTGAACAAGCTCCATCAGCAGAATCAAGATCCTTATAAAGGCGCGAAAGTTGAACCTCATGTGAACAAGTCCCCTGTAAAGAACATGTTCACTACAGTTCATTATCAGATAAATGAAGGACCTAAAGATGATAATGAAATATTTTCTAATTATATCGATCGCGTGAAAAAAAAGATGAGAAATACGTTTGATGATGATTGATGATCATAAAGTCTCTCACTATGTTGGCCGCTCCAAGTTCAAGACCTGAACTACAACTATTGCTGGTGGGAACAAAGGAGCTACTTGAAGAATCTTTGCAGAGTTATGTGTATGATTGTTTATCCTTTAAATAAGAGAAATTTGCTTTGTTTATCCTTTAAATAAGAGAAATTTGTTGGGTGCTATATATATGATTTTATATATAGGTTCGTATATGTGTTAGAAAGATCGAAACTTGGATAAGGGTAAATATCTCAAAAGGTTATTGAATTTTGAGAAATTATGTAGGAAAGTTATTGAACGTTGCTACATATCAATAAAATCACTCAACTACATATGTCATCAAAAAATCTGACATGACAATATTAATTAATTATTTTATGCCATGTAGACGTGGGCCACACAATATATAAAATAAAATAAATTCATATTTTTAAACTCACACCCACTTACCAACCCTTCATCCAAAACCCATTTTTCCCTTATCTATACTTTCTTCTCACTGTTTCCTTAAAATTAGGTTAGATCAAAATAATTACTTAGCCAATATAACTTAGAGAGAAAATCAAAATAATTATGGTAATTTACACATATCTTATTACCTCAAAAATGAACAAGTTCCTTAATTCTTTGTACAAAACCATCTCAAAGCATGCAAAAAAGCCACACGGAGATGCACATAGTACTACTAGTCCCCTAGCAATCATAAATATTACCACGATACGCCCAAAATCACAGTTAATTGTTACCACTACAAATCAGTTAACAAATGCACATATAACATTAACCACGCAAAATTATAGAGTCAGAGCCCTAAAAACTAATATATCCTCAATGCCAATCTCATTAACAACCTTCAAAAAGTTCTCCATACGCAGCTCTAAAGCCTTTGAATTTTCAGAAAAAGATACACCCAAATTCTGAAATGAGAAAGATCGAAAGAATACTTAGTATTAAATATATGCTTTAGTACTACTAAATGCTTAATCATTAAAATAAGTTATTGCGTAAAGAACAAAAAAAGATGTCAACGAAAACTCTAATTTTAACTCCAAACAAATGGGTGTGGGTATAAAGATATGGAATTATTTTATTTTATTGTGGGGCCCACGTCTACATGGCATAAAATAAATAATTAATATTGCCATGTCAGATTTTTTTGATGACATATGTAGTTGAGTGATTTTTTGAGATAATAGGCCAAAGTTGAATGATTTTACTGATATGTAGCAAAGTTCAATGATTTTACTACATAATTTCTCAAAGTTCAATGACCTTTTGAGATATTTACCCCTTGGATAAAGGAAAGAAGCTTTAAAGGTTTTGTGTATAATAATGAAATTCTACTAATTTATGAGACATGTTTACTTTATCATCTTAAAGGACTTTTGATGGGAGTACGAACTGTGTGTATTATTCTTCATTATAATATGCTAAATATCATACCATCGTAGAGACTATACGAGTATATATGATTGAGGCAGAGTTGTGAGGTTTAAGGAGAGTGCCAAAGATTAATTTTTTCAATCGGAAATACTTCGTGCATCCATAATCAACTTAAACAAATGTAATCGACTTATAGATTGAATTGCTCAGATTGACTTTAGTATGTGCATGCGAGTTGGTGTTTCCGATTGTAACAAGTGTAAAACACAAGAGATGATAAGTTGCAACATGTAAATGAGAAATGATATTTTCATGCTAGTTCGACAAACGTACAGTCAATTTCATTTATAAAATTGATTGTCAGATTCTCCATCATTCAATTTATTATTTTCATTTATGAGATTTTCCTTGCTATTTTCTTTTCAAGCGTGGGTCTTGTTTGATTGCTTGATAGTGATCTTGCTCCCTTTCAGTCGTAGAACATAAATTCAGCTGAGCAGATTTGAATAATTCTTCCGATATATTATGTTTTCTTTTTGACCAATCCCATCCATTGTTGATACCTGCCTGTTGAAAATTATTGAGTTCATTAGTTTAGAAGACTTTTATTGTTGAGACCTACCTGTTGAAAACCATTGAGTTATCAGTCAACGTAGTGAGTTGACAAACATATTGAGGTCTCGGGTAATAATGACGTCTCGGGGTTCATTCTTCTTATGCGTTCAAGCTTGGGTGGACAGAATTACATTTAGTCTCGTTTTAAATTTCAGTCTACCTATATATGACTGCGACTATTTAGTGTCGTTGTTTTGTTTCATTTTTTTGGTTTTGTTACTATTATTAAAAAGGAAGAAGTGATTTAGACATATTGCTGTCTTCCATTTCCTTAGTTTCGGCATGCTCCAGGAAGAAGGGATTTAGTTGGCATCATAGACTCTCAAAGGCTCCAAAACCAATCACTCTGCTATTCTTATACAAAGCAAGAGAACACATTGTAGGCAAAGTATACACTTTTTAGACTTTGAGGCCACCCCTTTCTCACATCTTTGAATTTGGATTTCTGAATGCGACTGACACCATTGGAGGAAGCTGGAAATGGTGTTTGGGGTTTTGAAGGGTCTAGGTTTTGTTTTCCAGTGTGTGTTTCTCTGGTGCCCAGTAGGGTTTTACTTGGGTGATGATGAAACGACGACGTTGGAAGGCTTACCCTGTTGACTGGGCATGCTTTGCTAAATGGCTATTCATATGACATGGGCTTTTTCTTATGTAGGCCCATCAACATCTTTTTAATGGACTAAAATTTCTTAAGGGCAATTCGCTTCTTTTGGGGTGGTCTTTAAATTTTGCCCCTCATATTTGAAATCTTTAAATTTTACCCTTCATGAAACCCATAGTTAGAGTTCGAACCCCGCAAATCGCCAAAAATTTTAAAAAAATTTGCAAAGCGAGTTTAAATTTCGCTATGCCCCTCCGTATACTTTTTAGTTATGTTTAACTAAAAATTACTTGGCATAAAAAAAACTTTGCTCGGAGCATATATACATATATTTTTTTAACTTTTCAAGGTAAACTTTTAGTTATGCTTAACTAAAAGTGTGCCCCATAAGACATAACTAAAAGTATGCCCCATAAGGCGAAAGTTTTCCTCAAGGCATAACTAAAAGTTTGCCTTATAAAGGCAAAGTTTAAATTTCGCTATGCCCCCTCGGCGTAGACTTTTAGTTGTGTTTAACTAAAAGCCGTCTACTTAGGAGAAACGTACTTTTAGTTATGTTTAATAAAAAGTCCGGGTGGCGGACGTACTTTGCCTTTTATATATATATATTATTTTTTTTTTTTTTTTTTTACTTTTCAAGGTAAACTTTTAGTTATGCCTTAACTAAAAAGTATGCCCCAAAAACATAACTAAAAGTATGCGCATAATGCGAAACTTTTCCTTAAGGCATAACTTAAACTTTGCCTTATAAGGCAAAGTCTATGCCTTAAGGAAAAGTTCTTGCCTTATGGGGCATAATTTTGTTATGCCTTAACTAAAATTCTGCCCCATAAGGCATAACTAAACTATGTCTTAGGAAAAATTCTGCCTTATGGGCAGACTTTTAGTTATGTCGGATCCGGCATAACTTTAGCTTTTACTTAAAGATTGTATGCCGGATCCGGCATACA
Organism: Lycium ferocissimum; assembly: GCF_029784015.1. NCBI lineage: Eukaryota > Viridiplantae > Streptophyta > Magnoliopsida > Solanales > Solanaceae > Lycium > Lycium ferocissimum. Next base: position 13,779,876 of record NC_081342.1, on the reverse strand, counting down.
CTCCCCGATCTGCGCCTTGCGAAATTATTTTTTTATTTTATGCTTGAGCGGGGTTCGAACCCGTAACTCATGTACTCGCCCACCTTTCCAAGCGAAGGGCACAACTTAAAGACCACAAATATGAGGGGTAAAATTTAAAGACCACAAATTTGAGGGGCAAAATTTAAAGACCACCCCAAAAGAAGGGCAATCCTCGCAAAAAAATGATTTCATAAATAGTTATAGTTTAGAGCGTAATTACAAAATGAAGCTACAGTTTGCGTATTTCAAAACGCAGCTATAATTGTTGTATTAAGTAGAAAAGCTATATCAGGCGGTTATCGGTTGTATCAGCGAAATAGTTGCATCAGGCAGGTATCAGTTGTATCAATACATACTGTATCATCTGAAATCGCTTGAAAGAGCTGTATCAGCACTGATAGATAGGTTTTCAAGGATTTAAGTTTTACGTTCCAGTGTGTCTCTCTCTGGCTGTCCAAAGACGGTTTTACTTGGGTGGAGCTAAAACGATGACGTTATAGTGTTTACATCGTTGATTGGGCTTAGTTACTAAGCGGCATATCATATGACATGGGCTTTTTCCTATGTAGTCCCATGCATTTTGCAGCCCACAGAGTACGTTTGGTTACGTGACTCTCATCAGTGATAGGAAAATTTTGATAAATAATCGCTCTTACTATTTTATAAGTATTTGAGATTTATAGTCTATTTTTTCAAGCTTCTAAAATCAATTTATTTTGAAAAGGGTTCTTTGAAAAATTATTTTTAACGAGAAGCAGTTTGTGTTTGGCTAATTTATTTGGAAAGTATTTTTATATAGCAATTAGTGTTTGGTCAAGCTTTTAAAAAGTGCTTTTAAGTTTATTTTCTCAAAAGTGATTGAAACAGAGGGAGTATAGTAAGAGCTTGTTTGGATTGGCTTATTTTAGGTGTCTTTTTACTTTAAGCACTTTTGTAGTGTTGGGTGAGATAAAAAAATGTCTTTAAGCACTTGTTTTTAAGCCAAAATAACAAAAATAAATCAAAAGTCATAAGTTAGAATTTCCTAAACTTATGACTTATAGGTCATAAGCCCATCCAAACGGGCTGTTTTTCAAAAGTCATAAGCCCATCCATCCAGGCTCTAAGAGCCCGTTTGGATGGGCTTATAGATGTTTCTTTCGTTCCTTTTTTTCTGTTTTCAGCCATTGTTAGAGTGTTTAAAACAAGATCTAATTCTCCATTTTAATGGCGGAAAGAGATACTCCAAGCAGGAATACTCGAGGTAGTCCTGATGTTTATGATGGTCCTAGTTTCTCTTTGGGATTTTCACAACAAAAACTTGTAATTGCGGGAGAGGAACGCTAAAATTGCCGAGAGAAGAAGCAAGAAGATTCATGACCCATCAAGGATGCGTCAACTTCAACCGAATGAAGTTGCAAAACCGAGCAAGCAAAAAGATGATGTACCGAAAAAAAAGGTTCTAAAGTTGCTCAACAAAATAAGAGAAAAGTAACCAAGCCTTTTTCCGACGTTAAGGGTAAAAAGGTTGTTAAAGATGTAGATCTGGAAGAGGATGAACAAGTATTGATGAATTTTTTCGATTTTGTTGTTTTGTATTTCACTATATTTCTGTATATTTCAACATAATTGGATATGCAATTCAGATATTAATGAATTTTTTCGATTTTGTTGTTTTGTATTTCACTATATTTCTGTATATTTCAACATAATTGGATTTGCAATTCAGTACATTTCTGTGTATTTAATAAAAAGTATATGTGCATCAACTGTAGTTTATATCATATACAACATAACTGTAGTAGCTGTGTTCGTAGTTAACTGTATTTCATTATATTTCTATATATTTTCACAAGTACGTATGGTTACTATTCTGTACTTATTTATTTTAAAAGCTGTGTTAGTTGTCTTATGCAATTTTTTTTTTTTGTGTGTGTATTTTTGTTGTATATATATATGTTAATTTTGTTGTCTGTGTCTATGTTTTATACAATTGTTTCTGTCTTAACTTAGTGTTGCCGTTTTATTTTAGGAAACTAAATTCTATGTTAAGAGTCATCCTCAAGGGGCTCCATCGATGCAACGGTACACGAATATCGAGGTGTTCAAAGATCTCAAGAGTAAGCTAACTGTTCCACAGTTAGAGATCTTTTCCAAGACAATATTTGGGAAATTCCTCGGAATACGGACTCGGAGGTTCAAGCACAGATTTTTAGGTGCTTTATGGTAAGAGAGCTCAAGGAGAGCACTTCTGATTGCTTTACAATTGATATAAATGGTACCATATTGCGATTTACCATGAGAGAATTTGCCTTTATGAACGGGCTAAATTGTGTAGCCGATGAAGGACAATTTACATACGATGAGGAAGAACCGAATAGGATTATGGTTGATTATTTTGGTGGAACTAGGAGTAAAGTAAAAAGATTGGAGTTGATTGATTGCTTTAAGAATAAGTGTTGGGGAGATAATGATGAGGACGCTTTTAAGTTTGCAATTTTGTTTTTTATAAACACATACATCTTTTGCGGTGAGCCTAGGAAAACGAATATACCAAGGGTTCATTTTGAAGTGGTTGAGGATGGAAGGTATGTAGATTATCCATGGGGCAAAGAAGCTTTTACCGAGTTGATTAGAAGCATCAGCAAGAAGTATTCTGCCACAACACAGTATTATAGGACCCATGGGATGCCACTGGCTATGCAAGTTTGGCTTTATGAGTGTTGTTCAAGAGTTCCATCGTATCTCGCTCTTAAATCCGGAAATTCCATTCCAAGAATGTTGAATTGGAGGTCCATTGACAGTCAGCCAAAATACAATATTTTGATGGAAGGCATTTTTAGAGACGGCAAACAGTCGGTAATATTCGAACATTCTCTCTCTTATTTTTATGTTTTTCATAGCATTTTATTTTGCAATTATGCCTTACTGATTTTATTTGTACTCCACTGATCTAATTGTCGTATTTTTGCTTTTATGGTGGTTTTTTTCCTGATTTTTTGCATTTCATTATATTTTTGTGTATTTCCTTTATCACAACGTAACTATTTTGGGGTTGTACATTTCATAATATTTCCCTGTATTTCATTATTCATAATGTAAGTGTGACTAGTTTTATAACACACTAATTAAATATTTATTTGTTTCTTCCACAGAGATGTACATTTGCAAATACAATCCCTACTAGCAGTGAGTTGGAGAGCCTCCAATTGCCCGATGTTGTTGTCTGTCGAGATACAGTAGACAAAAATGTCTTAGTTGATGCCCATGAAGGTACCCAAGTCACAGATATGCCAGTGGATGAGTATGATGATTTCAGTACTACTCCCCCCCCCCCCCCACCTTTCTAAGGGTAAACAGCAACAACGGACGAATCAGACAGATTCTCCACTTTCAAAGAGACGCAGACAACTTCCTGCAATAGCTTCCACATCAAAGAAACAACAAATCCATACCGAACCACAAATAACTTTGAAGAAGAGTCACAAGGAGCAAAAGGTTGCTCAAAAGCCTATTTTACGTAAGTACCGCTTCACCAAAGTTGAATGAACAAATGAATCGACCCCAAAACACCCTGGTCCTACGTGATGTCCCTACTGCCTCTATGAAATATGAAATGCAATTGCTAAGGAAAGATTTTCAAGTTTTGAAGGAATCAGTAAGTGATTTTAGTTACGAAACAAAAATCTTTTTGGTGTATTTAATTTAATGTTTGTTAACAAATTGAAATACTGTTTTTGTTTAAATATTAGGTCGTTGGTGAGTTCACAAGTATTGGCACTGAGTTGTCCAATCTTCGAACTTTCATGGATGACAACTTCAAGAAGCTATTTGAAGCAATCAAGGGGAACAATTCTGTGGACAAGGTAAATGTGTGAAATAGGAATTGAACAAACATTTTAGACCTTTATCGCGAAATACAATTAATATTAATTCTTTTTTTTCATGCGAAAGCGGCCGATAGTGAGCGCGGTACATCAAGCGATCTTTGGCTACAATTAACGCCCCGAAGAAAACTTACGTCATGATTCTACCATTCAAACATCTCCGCCGAAACATGATGATGACTCAAATAAGGCAAAATGAGTTTGTGACGTGAAATCCATCGTTTAAAGTTATGTTGTTGTGCATTGCATGCACAAAAAAGTATATGGTTGCCATGTTCCAGTCTATAATTTTAAGGTTATGTTTTCCTCGGTATTTTCTATTTTACAAACTTTTTGTATTTTATGGCGTTTCGTTTGTATTTCACTGATATACTTCTCTGTTTCTTTGTATGTCACTGTATTTCTATGTATTTCTACCCCCACAAAATCAGTCTACTCCTGATTGTATTTCTGTGTATTTAGTAATTTTCCAACCTTATATTTTTTATGTTATGATTTTGTTTTAAATTTTGATTTTTCCATATTCCAAAGGGTGTTGCACCAATGTTACATGAGGAAGTTCCGGATATTGTATTGACCGGCGAAAATTTAAGAGCAGACACACGTAAACCTTCAACTGAAGAGATTAATCAGGCGGATGAAGGATCTTTCAACTCAACAGAGGTAAATTTTACATTCAATCTTATAGATCTTTCAAGATACTGCTATATTTAACATATATTAAATCTTTTTTTTTTTTTTTAGGGAATGGTCGCAGAGATGCTCATTGAGTTGCCTTTAGAAATTCGTGTACCAGAAGCAGGTGCGGGAATACAAGCTGGGGACATCACTGATCATTCAATTTTAGAGACCCCACCCAGATTCGATGACAACATTACTAAGTCACAATGGTTGATCCCTGACGAAATGTTACCAAGCCAAATAGGTTCGTCAGGATTCTCTGTGTTTCATCAAACGGGTCACAAAGGATTTGTTATGCCAGTAATGTCCGCTGACAAAGGAATACAAGAGGCAGTGATTAATGCGGAAGTTGTAATTGCTCAACCAGATGTTATTCCAACTAGGATAGTCAAACCTAGTAAATACTTCAGTTCACCTTACATGACCAATTACGGCTCTGCAGAAGCTTCTGTTCAAGACCCCACACCTTCCATTTTTAAAAAGAAGCATCCTTTTGTTGAAGATCCAATTAATGGCCCGCGAAATACTTCCCTTATTCAACAATACCGGAATTGGCTCGAACAGGATCTGCTTCTAAGGCATGATAAAAAGTAAGTTTGAACGTATTTATCTTTTTAATTTATATATTCATTCAACAAAGTAAACTGTTTACGTTGAAAATAACTGATTGTTGATATTTAGAAAGGGTAAGGAAAGCCGTTACAAAAAGAATATGCAAGCTTTGGATCCAGATGACATCAACTTTGGCTTCAATTTTGGTGTGGTACATGTTGATGACAAAAACTGGTTCTATCTCTTATCAATAAATGACCAGTCTTGGAATGACGAGGTGCTATATTTCCCATTTCCTTTTTATTCCTTAATTTTACAGTGTCTATCTATCTGTTTTTTAAAGCATATTTCTCTATATTCCTTCTATGTATTTCTCTGTATTTCCCCGTATTTCTATGTATTTCTTCATTCAAACTGCATATTTCTCTGTAACAGTTTTTAGTTTTTCTATCAAACAAGGTCCGTATGAAATTTAATTTTACCAATATGCATTAAACTTATTTCATTTTTTTTACCAGCATATTGATGTCATTTTTTACTACTTGCGGAAGAAAGGCAAGTACGACAAGGATAACAGTTTCAAATTCACAACCGTTAACTGTATGTTCTTCTCCAAAATTGATGAAATTCATCGTGCATATGCTAATCCGGAGGGGACCAGTAGTGTTACCAGTTCGGAGAACGAATATGCGAGTACATTAACGGGCATAGGATACTGGCTAATGTGCCATGGCATACAGTTGATTGTGTACTCATCCCTGTCAACATCAAAGAGGAAAATCACTGGATCTTGATTGTAGTGCATTCACTGACAGGTATTCCTACTTTTTTTTTTTTAAATTCATTAAACAACCTGTTAACCGAGTTGATGTACTATTCTTTTACGTGCAGGCGTCTGTACATTTACAACTCATACCGAATTGCTGGTCATGATGCTGTTGTTAGAAGAGAAATACACAAGATAGCTACTCTATTGCCACATCATCTGCATTTGTCTAGATTTTACGAGAAAAAAAAGGTATCGATTGGATTAACCACCCATCATACAAGGGCAAACAATAGACTGATGACTTTGATGTCATGTATGTGAACGACTTGCCACAACAAGCCTCTGGCAGCATGTATGTATTTCAACATCATAGTTTCATTTTTTTTTTTTCAAAATTCTCAACCAATAATAATTTTTTTTTTCATTTTCAGGGATTGTGATGTGTATGTTGCCGCATTTGCTGAATACTTTTGTTCTAGACGAGGCGTTCCATCTGAAATTGATGCAGAATCACTACGTAATAGATACGGGGCATTACTATGGCAATACGAATGGCAAAAGGCTGATTTGAATGCCTTCAGTGACAATGAACTGCCGCCAAGACCAGTTAGGCCTGCCATAGATTACAACGCGGTCGACACAGTAGTTGTTAATTAGTCCACTAGGGTTTAATGTTGAATCGTTTTTCACAGTATTGTTTTGCTGACCAATTTTGTACATTTTGTTGTGTTGTTTTGTTAAGAATTGACAAATTGTAGTGTTTTTTTATTAATGACTTAACTAATTTCTTTCACGACTATTTTTTGCTTAAGCCTCCCATGTTTATATTTATCGTTTAATGAAAACAGCTTTTGGTGTATTTCAATATATTCCAATGTATATACCACTCTACAATTTAACAAATTATTCCAGGTGAACTGTAATACTTCTGATATATTTCAATGGATTCCAGTTGACAAATTGCAGTGTTTTTTCATCAATGACTTAACTAATTTCTATCACGACTATTTTTTGATTCAGCCTCCCATATTTATATTTATTGTTTAATGAAAACAGCTTTGTGGTGTATTTCAATGTATTCCAATGTATATACCCACTCTGCATTTTTTAAGAAACAGGTTCTGATATATTTCATTGTATTCATGTGTATATAGGCCTAATTGTCACACCCCAATTTCCGATAGGGTGTGATGGGCACCCGACCCTTATCCAGGGCCGAGCGAACCCTCGGACTATCGTAACACACGTACTCACATTGGGCCATGGCCAAATCATAAATACATAATTTCAAATCAAATACAAACTTGCGAACGTACAAAATCACTGTATATCACATATCACAAAACGACGGCTTATAGAGCGCTCTGGCCCGACTCTCGATATACATGACTGCATGCGCAAAGTCTCTAACATGACTCGGATATCATAAGATGCACAAGCTCGACTCGGCGGCACTCGGAACAAGTGGAGCTCGCCAATCCCGCCGGAGCATTCCCCTGCTAGTGTCTTTAGCTCACTCCGAGTACTGCCGCGGCATGAAACGCGACCCCCCGAAGAAAGGGGGTCGGTACGGAATATGTCTTGAGTATGTAAGCGAAAACGAACCATAGAAACAAAATACGGAAGATAGACATAATATGCAAAGTATCAAAATATGTAATTAAAATGCAAATCATGCACACGCTCTTAGAACGGTGGTCGCCCGCCCATGTCGTTGGCGCCACGCCACGAGCGTCACACCGGAAGATTTCGGATCTCCGTAACCGACAAATCCCCGTAACACATCATAGCCGACCGTACACACCGCATCACAGCATCACACCAAACGGAACCCGGCCCTGCGGAGAGGAGCTCGGCGAACCGTAGCACGACGCATCACACGGAGTTTATCATATCGCGCACGAGCATAACCGGCCCGGGACTCGGTGAAGGAGGTACAGCCATGAGCACGAGCGGAGTCGTGAGCATACATATGTATAAAATCATAATCATAAATCATAAAGTAAGTAAGAAAATTCATATGCAAAAGTCCAAACGAAACGAAACTTACATTTTTTTCGAAAGTCGTCCAGAATAGGCATAGAAAGGTCGCGGGCCCCACGGACGGGTGTCGACCCCCGCCCGAGCCCGACTAGGGTAGGTAGGGGAAAGTTATGTCTTATAAACATACATATTATGTTTGGGGGCGTTCCGAGCTCGTATGTAAAAGTTACGGACGTTTGAAGTTCGGGACCTTTTGTAGTCAAAATCCTTTATAAGACTTTTAAAACTAAATCTTTTGAAAACAAGAAAACCTTATTTTGGTCCCATCGAATAATAGATCTTAAGGAACGAACAAAGTACCTATCTGAGCTCGGATTCTAAGATTGGAATTACCCCAAGGCTCGGGTCATAGCCTAGTAGTGCTAAGACATGCCAAAGAAAAAAAAGTGAGCTTTACATACCTTGGCCGCCCTTTTAGCTAATCCAAACTTGCGTCTCAGCTTCTCGCGATCTACAAAATGTCATTGAACATCCAACATTAGCCGTAAGCATCGAAGAATCTCATTCCAAGCCATTACTCTTCTACGGAAATTTCGACAGCACCTCCCCTATATATTCACCAACCCCGAGAATTCAACTCGGTTAATGTCAACAACAACCAACCCAATAATCATAATAACAACATTCATAACCAATTCATAACACATTCTAAACAAGTCACGCCATATTTCAAAACAACCTATGCAATACACAATGCACCCGAAACCTCCCAACTTCATTTGGAACGTTCATAACATATTTTCTACTTTCCAAACCCATAACTACACCAACAATTCCATATGCTACAACATTATTTTAGTAAATTCAAGAACTACATTAGGATCACATTACCTTCTCAAATCAGCCCGCACAATTACGACTTCAACATAAGTCATTAAACCTTCATTTTTATTACATAATCCGCAACAAACAACTACCAAAATACAACATAAAATTTATTCATCCAACTCCCCTCCAAATCAGCCCTCACGGCCGCACCTTCAACATACAACATTCCATGCATTTCATTCATTTCTTCATTATATAACTTATAACAACAACAACCAACATACAAAATAACATTTGTACATCATTCCTACATCAACACACACATACACGGCTATACTTCAACTTCCATGTTTTCATGATTTTAATCCATTTCCACACTTTACAACATACACAAATCACTCATAACATAAGAAGAATAAGATTGAATCATACCTTCTCCTCCCAATTCTTTCTCTCGGCTAGGAATAGCTATAACATCAACGAATGATTTTCTTGTCCTAACAACCACTCCACGTCGACGAGAGCCTTTCGATTAGTAAGAGAACATGAAGGAGATATTTTTCCCATGAACAAAGCAAGGGCGGGGTTCGGCCAGCCATGGCAGCCGAACCTCCTCTCTCTCTTTCCTTTTCTTTTTCTTGATTTTTCTAGACTCCAAATGATGAATTGTCTTGTTTCTTCTTCACACACCCATATATATATATATATATTTATGGGCACATGCCTAGTCATGTGCCCCTTGGACGTTTTTCTCCTCCTTATTTGTCTCCAAATTTCTTCCATTTTCTAGAAATTCCTTTTAATAAAAAGACAACTAATTCCTTGACAATAAATGATGAAAATCTTACCTTGACTTGTCATCCTTATACCTATATACACATATAGCCTCTACAAATATAAGTTGAGCACATAGGTCCCCTTTATGGCTTCTCCAATAAGTCATACAAAAGAATAGTTTCCTTTCCCTCCAAATTTATTCAAACTTCTAGAATTTTCTTCCAATAATAAAAGATGACTAATATGATTAACATGTCATCTAATTCCATATGTATATATTTCAAGCATCCATGTGGCCATGGCCCACCTCATTCTTATTTCATGAAACCTTTAGATTTTTCCATAATGCATTCTTCGTTCCAAATTCTTCCTCGATGCTTCCTTCCAAACAAATCATAAACCATTTGTCGTAAAACTACGTCGAGAGATAACCTCGTCCATAATTCTTCGCAACCGACTTAAAAATATTCCGACGTGCGAAATGCGAGGTATAACATTCTTCCCCCCTTTAGAACATTCGTCCTCGAATGTTCGACTAGTCATACGGGGTCTCATAAACGTCTCGGGGGAGCTCCCTTTTTATAGCTACTGCTATCCTTCACACTATCCTTTAGGCTATCCAATACCATTCTCATGTCATACTCTTTTTCTTCATGCCCGTCCGTTTTCTGGTGCCCCGTCATTCGAGGTCTTTTGTAAGATTTCCCACATTGCCTCAAACGCCATCCTAACCTTGTACATTATTGTTGATTTTTTTTTTCGATCCCACTAGCTTACTTCGATAAGGGGGGGGGGGGCCTCCTTGGTAGCCCAGACGTCCATACCAACACATTATCATACCAACCGGTTTCTCTTCCCACTCTTGCATTTCTCTTACCCGATTCCCCCCTTTAGGGGTATGCTTATACCATTATCCATCCATGCCTGTCTCTTATCTGCACACGAGAAATCTTATACCACCTCCAGGTCGTTCAGAACATACTACTCTTACATAACCCTTTTCTCATTTCCAAAACGTGTCCTATGCGTTCACATTTTATCCATATCACCTCCGTCATTTTTCTAGCGTTTATTCCGCCTTGTTTCTTGCCTTCCTATAACTTAGTCCTTCACAATCCTCCGCTTATAGTACTCGTATCCTCAATCATACATCACAGCCCATTACTACACTGTTGTCTCGCTTCCTTTTTATTCCTTTCTTTCCCTAACTCCTTCTCTTCGCCGACGACTCGGCTGATATTCCCCGCGCGTCCTCTTAAGGTTTCTGGTCGCTCCACACGCTCTAATCTCTCTTAAACTACCTCAATTTCTTATTCACTCCTTACCTCTGAATTTGTAGGATTTTCAGAAAACTTCCCAGGGGGGTCACCCATCCTGGAATTGCTCCCACGCCAGCACGCTTAACTTTGAAACTTTAATGGAATACGACGCTTTAACGCCTTCCTGACTGCGTCTTCCTCACCGCATGATCTTCTACACATAATATTGGGTACGTCGAAATTTTATCATATTCCCAAAACGCCCTCACGACACATCCGATATTAACACGTCCCCATTCGTCACAATTCTTCCTCCTCCGTACCCTCGGCTTAATCATATCACTTTATTCGACCCTACCAGTCCTTTCTAAATCACCGCCTAGTAGCACAAGTCCTTTCAAATTTCCCTACTACCATATTTCCACCGATGCCTTATTTACTACTTCACCACTCACTCCGCAGTTAACTTATTCCTAGAAGGTAGCCGTACTTTATAGCTCGGTCAGCTCCTATCACTACTATTAACCCGACTTTTTTCAAAATGTTTTCCAACTCGTATCTCGTTCTCGTAGTATTTCCAGAGAAATTTCGGCAGAGTTCCCTCTGGATTTCTTATCATTCAAAAACCTGCACGCAGGAAATACCAACAGCGCCTCACAGGGCCATCATCACATATACATTCCACATCATATTGTATCGCATCATAGCCACACAGGGCCCTCAATATTCACAAAAAGCCGAAAATATTGAATTTACCTCATATGCTCCACACGACCACACATATCGCATTTTCTTGCTTACCTTCCTTTTCAATCTCCAGCTTTGCCTTCCAATCGCATACCGACACCTTACTTAGCATATATCTTTCGTATCTTTACTTGCCTGCGCGCTTTGCAACCTTCCATACCACTAGTCGCTTCCGCCTGTCAACGCCAGTCCTCTGCCGGAATCAAAGGTCAAGGTCGGGAATTTCCTATAACTTGGCTCTACAGCACGATCTAAGATGCCAAAAATGAGTAACCATCCTAGATGCCCGTAGCCTCCGTTTATAAATGTGGCGCGCTTCACACCATAAACGGGACTCTACCGGACACGACTTTGCGACAACCCCCTGGGACGGACACCTTTCACTGATACCACTTTGTCACACCCCAATTTCCGATAGGGTGTGATGGGCACCCGACCCTTATCCAGGGCCGAGCGAACCCTCGGACTATCGTAACACACGTACTCACATTGGGCCCATGGCCAAATCATAAATACATAATTTCAAATCAAATACAAACTTGCGAACGTACAAAATCTGTAATATCACATATCACAAAACGACGGCTTATAGAGCCGCTCACAACTGACTTCTGATATACATGACTCTGTCTGCAAAGTCTCTAACATGACTCGGATATCATAAGATGCACAAGCTCTGACTCGGCAGCACTCCGGAACAAGTGGAGCTCGCCAATCCCGCTGGAGCATTCCCTGCTAGTGTCTTTAGCTCACCTGAGAGTACCTGCGCGGCATGAAACGCAGCCCCCGAAGAAAGGGGGTCAGTACGGAATATGTACTGAGTATGTAAAGCAGAAATACAGAACCATAGGAACAAAATACAGAAGATAGACATAATATGCAAAGTATCAAAATATGTAATTAAAATGCAAATCATGCACAGGCTCTTAGAACGGTGGTCGCCCGCCTGTCGTTGGCGCCACGCCACAGCATCACACCAGAAGATTTCGAGGATCTCCGTAACCCGACAAATCCCCGTAACACATCATAGCCGACCGTACACACCATATCACAAAGATCACACCAAACGGAACCCGGCCTGCGGAGAGGAGCTCGGCGAACCGTAGCACGACATCACACCCAGGAGTTTATCATATTGCGCATGACGAAGCATAACCGGCCGGGACTCGGTGAAGGAGGTACGACCATGAGCACGAGCGAGTCGTGAGCATACATATGTATAAAATCATAATCATAAATCATAAAGTAAGTAAGAAAATTCATATACAAAAAGTCCAAACGAAACGAAACTTACATTTTTTTTTTCGAAAGTCGTCCGGAATTAGGCATAGAAAGGTCGCGGGCCCCACGGACGGGTGTCGACCCCCCGCCCAAAAGAGCCCGACTAGAAAACCTTATTTTGGTAGGTAGGGGAAAGTTATGTCTTATAAACATACATATTATGTTTGGGGGCGTTCGAGAGGCTCGGTCCCATTATTCTTAAAGTAATATATCTAAAGTTAATTTGTTTAAGTAGTGCTAAGACATGCCAAACTTAAGATTCTAGGTAAGGGTTCAATTACAAAATGTCATAACATCCAACATTAGGGAAGGTATTAGGCACCCTTTAAGACCCATTAACAATGGTTAACCCGGGTAATTCCGGACTTATGATTAGTTAGGCTAAGTGTGAATATAGTATTTTTAAATATTTAAGAAAATATCTTATAAGTATTCTTAAAGTTATTTAAAGTAAAACTTGTAGAAAATAATAGTTGCATAAAGAGTTTAGTTAAAAATAAACTAAAAGAAACAGGACATGTGATGTTTATATGTATTTGGAGAAAAGTGAGTTATGCCGACTCACAAATTAAAAGAGTTATTGTAAGATTAATGTTAAAGAAATTTTAAAGGTTTCATATAAAGACTAGTAGTTTAATATATATATTGTGCTAAAGTTGTTTTAAAACAAATATGTATTTCAAGTGTTGGAAAGGAACTAAAGTGAAACAGTTATCCGTTGAAACTAATTTGCCTTTTATTTCTTAGAATAAGCTAACATTAGTGTAAGATTCGTGACGTTTTAAACTTCTAAGGTAGTAAACATAAATTATGATTCTCTTAGCTAAAAGATGTAGTCATGCTATTTTGAAAATCAATTACTTAAATAAATGTTGTAGATACTATAAATAGTTTTAAAAAAAATAGAAGTGAATGTAATTTGTGGAATTAACTACCCATTACTAAACTAAAGATCCACTAATTTGCTAAAGTTCGTCTAAATTAACAAACAAAAATGTTAGCCACACAATACAAGTTAAATGTAAGAAAGAAATAAAATGGAGGAGTGAGATGATTTAAATGAGTTCATCCCATTTAGGACTGTCACTCTCTGTTTCATTTATGGGCTTCGGCCCAAAAATGGGCTAAATTATTTCCCTGTTTGTCATCGTTTATTGGGCCTTGGACCAATAATTTCATATGGGCTTTTTAATCAACACCGTTTGCGAGGTGTGGATCGGAAGAAATTCGTTGGGCTTTTAGGGATGACCTCGAGTCGGGGATGTAAGAGTCCTTCAACTCGTATACGATGTTCATGCACAAACGAAACAAAAGGATTAGTAGCAATCAGCAAATGAAGTTAAAACATATTAAATATAACCCAACATAAAAACATTTATGTATATCTCCTCCAATAGGCATAAAACAAATATGTTTCATGTATACCCATTCAAATAGGAACTGTATAGGCTAAAGTTATTCAAAATCAATGTTTTCAATACGTATACAATACAATGACTTGAGCGTATAATAACATACAAGATTCGAACAAAATGCGTTCTAACACCGGTAGAAAATGGGCGGTCATCCATGCAAACATACTTCGATTTTGAACACACCAAAACAAATAACAATTTGATTGTAATCAAAGCAGAACAACTCAAAATGTAATAACTTTGTTCAAAGATAAGTAACAACGGTGGAGGAATAAGGCTTTTATCGGATAGGATGAAAAACTGATTTCAAGAAACCGTCCTTAATTTGAGAAGTTTAACAAATTAATCATTTCCCATCATGCAACAAGTTTAAACGAATGGAAACATAAGAGGGAAGATGATTAGCTTTAAACTTAAAAGCTTTAAATAAGTAACAATAGTAATACGAAAGTAGAGTTAAGACTAAGATTTACAAAATCATTACTAAACCATGTTTACTTTAACCTCTTATATATAATAAGAAACATAAGCAAAATATTGAACCAGAGACAATCTCTTGAAGTTTTTTAGATCTTAAAATAAATAAACTTTAACGTAAATCGACCACTTACCATGTATATATACATGATGTTTCCTATTAATGTAATAAACAAAACCAAGTGATGTGTCATAGTTTGAACTAACACTTAATCAATAACATAGAACTTTTTGGTTGCTATGAACCAAAAGAGTAGACCATACAAATGTTACATGATATTGCTAAACCACCAAAAATAAGTCTTGATTTTCAAAACGGACCTATGAAAGCAAGCTTATGTCCTAACCATTTGAATCAAAAAGGTTTCACTAATAATACAAGTCAAATGAATCAAAATGAAAAGACGTGATTTATTTTCAGACTGGGACGGAAACCAGGCCTAATACATATGTCCTAATAGAATTGAGCATAAACATAAATAGAGACCACGAATCACAAGGACGACATCGTCAATGAATAATCCACCTATCTAACCTAGTCATTAGTCCTTAAATAGGTATGGTTAGACATTTACAATAAACACTTTGTAAAAAAATCATGGGACAATGTTGAGTGCCACTATATATTTGAATCATATACAGACATACCTAAGATATACACGCCACGGTGCCATATACGGATGTATATCAAATATATAAACTTGACATGGCCTAAACATATATCTTATGTATATTCGATTTTAAAAAAAAGGATTCTAAGTCTTGAAATTCAACCTCCAAACTACAATAGATATCTTTCAAATTCAATTAAGCAATTATCCTATCCAATCATTTCAACATCAAACAAATAATATAACGATAAGAAAAATACACGTTCACTAAAGAAGTATAAATGAATAAAGCAAATACTAATCATAAACATCCCATTGATAACAAGTGGCATGATTGTCATTAGCAGATCATCCACACGCGAACTTATATGAACTTGCTAATATTACGAACCACAAAGCTAACAAATCTTGCACTAAAACAAGACATAATTAAATCAAACGGAGATGCAAACATATCGGGCTACTTAACTTGAAATAAACTTTAATCATAAATCAAATATAAACGAGAAGCTAAATCACCTAAAAACTACAAAACATACCAACACATAAATACTAATAAACCACGATATAAATAAATTAATTAAGAAGAGGATTGTTTACATTTTCGAGCGCGGTGAACGGGGTGTCGATGTCGGATTTAATCTACGCTCGAACTCGAACGAACCCGAACTCGATTAAAGTATTTAAAGTTTCAAAAACAAAAAATGAAAATTGAGTAATTGTTGGTCGCGGCCAAAGTTCGCCGGAAAAAAAAAAAACAAGTTTTGTTTTCTTCGAAAATTGTTGGGTATAACAACCAAATCGTGTAAGCTTTATGTTTTTGTAGGTAGATATTGATTCCGGATCTTGTGATCTTTTTTTCCAAAAAATTCCCCCCTTTATAACCGAGTTCCTTCTAAATTTATAGAGAGAGGGAGGAGAGAGGAGCGTAGGAGAGAGAGAAATGTGGGGGGACACGGAGTGCGGCGGTGAGTGGAGGAGTGGGGTCGTGGTGAGTGGAGGGGAGCGGAGGTGCGTGGGAGAGAGATGAGAGAGGAGCGTGGAGAGAGAGAGAGAGAGAGAGAGAGAGAGAGAGAGAGAGAGAGAGAGAGAGATGAGAGAGATTTAGGAGATGAAAGAGAGATTAGGATTAGGTTGTATAAACGTAGTGGGCGGGGGTCGGGTAAAAAATGGGATTGGGCTGAAATGATTTAAAGAAATGTGGGCTGGTCCAATTAATTAAAGTGTGGGTTTATTTGGTTAAAAATATTGTGTTTGTATTTTGGGCCATTAATTTGGCTGAAAATTAGTGGATTCTTCCTCCGCTATTTAATTATTCTTGGGCTTCTAATTTGATAAATAGTACAATATATGATATGTGAAGATAATTAACAATTAATATGTAGAAAATAAGGATTTAGCAAAGTGTTGTCTTGTGATTAATTTGACGGGTCCGAACCCAAAAAATGAAACGATGACAAACATTTAAAATTTGTGATAAAGTAATGCTCATAATGTTGAAAATAAAAGTAACGATGTTAATAGTAGTAGTAATAAAAAATAGTGAAAAATAAAGTATTTAGCTCGTCGAAAATTTAGAAACCCGAGTAAATTAAATAAAGCGAGGGACAAAATTGGGTGTCAACGGATGCCCTCTTCGACCGGAGATGATGTAAGAATCTTTGGGCGAAGAAGTTGACGTAGTAGCCAATTTTGTTCCGACCAATCAAATATGAATTTGTAAGAAAGTACGGTTTAGGAGAATTGGTGGAAAATATTATGAGGACCGAAGGAATTATGGAAAATTATGGCCGAACCTCAGTTTCAAGTTGCCTACATATCTCGGGTTGCACGAGAATCAGGCCATGTGTAGTTCGAGAGTTTTTTGTGGATTTATAACTGTGCGGGGGTTGTAGACAGATGACAAGAATGTTCGAGAATGGAACATATGTTTATAGCCTCCTAATTATAAATGTGGTGCGCGCAACACACCTTTAAGTAGGACTCTACTAGACACGATGTAAATTCTCCAAAAATGCCCCGAGTGTTGAGTTATGGAAACGGCGGGGATGTGGAAGGAATGTAAGATTGTGAAAAGAGTTGATTGAAATAGAGTATTAGTAGGGAATATGAAAGAAAAATTGACCTACGTGGCACGTGTTTGTGGACGTAGGCGGAGTTGAGTTCGAGAGTAGATCCGTGACCTTTGCTTGTGAGTTTGATATTCCTCTTTAGCACGTTTGCCCCAGTTCACTGCGTAAGATAAAGTTCCACGTTGCGCTGTGTCTCTGTAAGTTGTACTTTCTGTCAAAGACTGAAATTCATGTCAAAATTAGTAATAAAGTTGAAAGTATAAAATTATAAAGAGTGTAACATGATAGTAAATATGAGTGTGAGAGTGAGGATGAAGCCGTGTGGCTTATAATGAAGCAGTGTGGCCAAATGTTGTCTCTGGTTGTCTTCAGGGACTTGAATGAATGCGCGATGTTTATGCTGAATATCTCCAGTTGTATTTGAAGACTTTAATGATAATAAGGCCTCCGGCTGTCTTCCGGGACTTGATGATAAATGATATCTGCGGAATTTAAAGTAAAGTCGTTAAAGTAGGTAAAGTGGATGGTAAAGTAAAGTAGTAAAGTAGAGAGTAAAGTAAAAGTGTAGCCGTTCGGCTTATGCAGATGAGGCCGTGTAGCCATGTGATGTCTCCGGTTGTCTTCGGGGACTTGATGAAGATTTCCGTAAAGTTCGGGGTAAAGTTGTAAAATATGTAAAGTAAATGATGATAGTTCGTCTCAAGGTAAAGTTGTTAAAGTTGGTAAAGTTGTTAAAGTAGAGAGTAAAGTTTTAGGAGACTTGATGATAATTCTGTAAAGTTCGATAAAGTAAAGTTAATGAGTCTCCGGTTGTCTTAAAGTTGGAGACTTAATACAAATCTGTAAAGTAAAGTAAAGTAAATGATGAAAAGTAGAGAGTAAAGTAAAGTCTGTAAAGTTCGGGATAAGTAAAGTAAGTGATGTCTCCGGTTGTTTTTGGAGACTTAATGTAAATCTGCAAAGTTCGGGATAAGGTAAAGTAAGTGATGTCTCCGGTTGTTTTTGGAGACTAAAGTAAATGATAAAGTTCGATAAGGTAAAGTAAGTGATGTCTCCGGTTGTTTTTGGAGACTTAATGCAAATCTGTAAAGTTCGGAACTTAATGATGATCCTCCGTTGTTTCGGAGACTTAAAGTAGATTCTGTAAAGTTGGTAAAGTGGTTAAAGATAGGTAAAGTCAATGATAAAGTAGAGAGTAAAGTTATAGTGTAGCCGTCGGCTTATGAAAATGAGGAGGGAATGATGTATAGCCGAAATGATGCCCCCGGTTGTCTTCGGAGACTTAATGATAATCCCTGCAAAGTTCAGGATAAAATCGTTAAAGTTGGTAAAGTAAATGATAGAGTAATTCCTGTAAAATTGGCAAAATAAATGATAAAGTAGAGAGGGGTCAGTGATAGTATAGCCGTTTGGCTGATGATGTTGACGGTGTCATGATAAGCCAAACTAGCGACACGTAATCCTGATTTAATTCATCTTCAATCTCGATAACCTACAAAACAGGTATAATTGTTAATAAAGTCATAAAGTTATTGTAATAAAGAATGAAAGTAGAGATAAAGTTGGAAATAAAGCCGTTTGGCTTTTAAGGCGAGGCTTCTCGGCTATGTTTGATGGACTTGACTGTTGGTCTCGTGGCCTTTTAATTCCTGCACTCAAAGAAAAATTCTTAGTTTGGGAGGGGGAAGTTGATTCGTGTTGACTCGAAGCTTGACGTTGTGGGCACTCCATTTGTTGTTTGTTTGGATCTTGTGGTCTCCGTTCAAGCCTCGGTAGATGAACAGTAGTGAAACAATTGAAAGAAAGTATTTCATTTGAAAGGTAGGTATGTAAGTATATGTATAAGGAAATGTAACTATACGTATATAAGCTGTGAAATATATATATATGTAAATGTATGTATGTAAGGAAAGATATATATGCAAATGTATATATGTAAGTAAAGATATATATGCAAATATATGTATGTAAGTTGTAAAATATTTCTGCCAACCTCGGATTGTGACACAATTGAAAAGTCATTTGTCTATACTATTTCCTCTCTGGTAGTCTTAATCTTGTTGATGTCCAACCATTTTTGTCTATACGTTTCCAAAATATGCCCCAGTTTTGTCTCAGAAGGGTGTACTAAACTCATGTTGTGGTGCGACCGAACCTTGTATAGGTTGCCTACGTATCCCGCCAAAGGAATCAGGTCAGAACGTAGTTCGTACGACACGCGAAAATGGTTTGAAATTTTCTAATAAAGGGACCGAACCCGATGTGGATTGCCTACGTATCCCACCAAATAAATTATCAAAGTCTTATTATAAGGCGTACAAAGCCCAAATGAAAATGATTAAGTCCTATTGTAAGGCGGACAAGCCTAAATTAAAATGTTTAGTCAAATATAAGGTATAAGTCACTGTATTGTAGACTTAGGGTAGATAATTTACTTTAAAGTACTAGTCTTGTCTTTATATATTTCTCATGTGTATAAGTACTAATACAAATTATTTCTTGTCAATATAGATTTCTTAACCGTACTTATATAACGTAATTAATTGATTCTTGATTTGTATATCATGGCTTTGACGTATTACAGATTTGTTATCGGTTATATACGTCTATTCTTAATTACGTATTTTAAAAATAAACAATACGTATCTATACACAATTCCGAATTTTTTTTTTTTTTTTTTTTTTTTCATATGATTTTTCGTGGCCGACATGCTTTATAAAAGCAGCCGTCCACTTTTCAAAAAGTCTTTTACCCCTCAGGTGAAACCCCGATGGCCGACAACTTTATGAAAGGAGCTGTCTACTTTCCAAAAGCAAAAGCAGACGGCATCTTCAAGATCAGCCGTCCACTTGTAAACATCCGTTCATATAGAACCAATGCTGCATATACGTCTCTGGGATCCTTCCTTATGAATCCAATCCAAGAAAAAATGCAAGGTAATTCAGGACACTACGCTATCGATCATCAGTATGATTTCGCTTTTGATGCTGCTAACAATCCTTTGATGATGGATTGTACTCTTGAAGATCCATTTTATTCATCTTTTTATAACCCTACCCCGGGTGATGGTCATATTCTGAATATCTATTTGTATACACTAATAGTATTTGTTCTAAATAAATTAGCTAATGTATTATAATGTTATGGGTGCAGGGATGTGGAGCGAAATGAGCGGTGGATTTGGATTAAGTACCCAATTACTTGGGAGAACTGAGAACCAGGAATTGTTGTTATGTGACAACAATCAAGAAAGGATAATGACTAATGATCGTGTTGAGGAAAAAGGGAAGCAAAAAATGTTGTCTCGAGAAGCAATTTCAAAGTACTTTTACATGCCAATAATTCAAGCAGACCAAGGAACTCAATATTGGGGTGACATTTTTGAAGATAAGATGTAGGGATTTGGGGATTCGAAGGTGGCCACATAGGAAGTTAATGAGTCTTCAAACACTAATCAAGAATGTTAAGGTTCACTCTCTATATATACACATCTTTTATACACTCTTGTTTCAATTGCATATAATATTATGGTGATGAAAAAAAAAAACCTTTTTTTATGTAATAATATTATATTTTCTTAATATTTCGTTTAGAAAAAGAACGTTAAGATTTATTCTCTATATAAACATGTAACCCTTGTTTCGGTTATGAATATTTACAGGAATTGAAGGGGGGGGGAAGGAAATGGTATGGAACAAAAGTGGAAGGATGTGATAGATTCATTAGAGGAAGAGAAGAAAAGGATGGAAGAAATTCCAGACATGGAACTTGAGGAGAAAACAAAGAGATTAAGGCAATATTGTTTCGGGGCTAACCACAAGAAGAGAAGGCTTATGGGTATGGCGAATGCGGGCTTCTTTTGGTACTTACTGCGATAGTGGTCCGATTGCGGACAATGATCTTGCTATTGGTTATGGCCATGGAGAGGAAGATGATGAAGATGAAGTCATTAAGTTATTTCTTGCTTGATCGTTTCACTTCCAAAGAGCCCAACCTTGCATGATTGAACTTTGCTTTTATGTTTTTTTTTTTTTTTTTTTTTTTTTTTTTTTTTTTATGTGTTCCTATTAGCTACTCGAAGAAAGTAGTTGGGACAATGGTACCCTTTCAAAATTAATCGGTATTAAATTGGCTTTGCCCTTTGCTTTATCTGAATCTTGCAATTGCTGACTTGATACTATGCGATATCCTTGTAAAATAAAACGGTTGATTTTGCATTAAACACAAATTTCAACTTCCGTCTCTTGAAAATCCGATTTAGTTCTCCAAGATTCTCATCTTTTGAAACGCCCGTGTTCATTCATGTTGGATAGATTTCGTGTTTTGAAGTCTTGGAGAATCGTTAGAGACCACAATGTTTTCCAAACCATTTGAAATAGGTGCCGGATCGGACACGAATCAACCTTGGGGGGAATAATCAAAATAAATGAAAAACCTTGTGAAGAAAAGGATGGTTAGTATAGTCGAATAAACTAATGGAATAATAAAAATAAAAAGAAACACATAATGCATAGATGTACAACACAATTGCATAGAAAACAAAACACATATAGCAACAAACACATATTGTATGGCAAATAATTCAAATAAAGTCAAACAAGTTGTCAAAGAGATGATATATCAAACAATAACGCGACCTAATATGCACGTCTTTGTGCGCGCAGGTAGGCCTAACGTTTGTTTGAAGGGTAAAGTGTGCCATAATATGTCATTCCATTGCTTTTGATTAATTAAACGAATTCTATTTCCCAAAATAAAGTAATGTAATGTAAATGAGTACAACATAAAATGTTTCCTAATCTAAGTAAAGTAAATACAGCTTCTATGTCTAAGTGTACGCTACGCGATGTCCTTGGTATTCGTCACTTGTTGTACTCCAATGCGGATCCATACCTGTCATAGAAATGTTAGTTGTTCCCTCCCTCCTAAAGTTTAATTAGTTAAAGCAAATGGTCCATGTTTAGGCACAGTTATCCTTCAAACATGCACATAAAGTATGATTTAGTGTCACTTGGGGTCGTGGACCCACTTGGACGTTTGGGTAAAGTCATTTAATGGATTTAATACACCAAGGGTATTAAACCTCCTAGTCATGAAATGTATGCCCCTAATAACGGGTGTTGGTTTAGCTCTATCTTAGGCCGACTAAGAGTTGGCTTCCTATGACACAAGGTTCCCCCAAGTGGACAACTTGGGAGTGGAAAGTCCGTGACGGTCGTTATATCGCACCGCCGATCGACTAAATCCACTAGATCAATCCAACTAAAGGGTAATTTAGTAGTGCAAACCGCGAAGCCGTTTTAAGTGTGTGAATTTGTGTGAATTTTCAAACAATGACAATTAATCAAAGCAAGTAAAATTTAAACAGTTTATATCAAACAAGCAATCAATAAAGCAATTAAAGTAAAAAAATTAAAACAAGCACACAAGCCTAATTAAAACTAAGTCCGTTATGGTTAGAACCTAAGTGAGTCCCCAAATGAGTCGCCAAGTCGTTATACCCTATTTTAACCTAAGGTCAAAATAGTTTACAACATCCGGGTAATTAGGGTTATTTAAAGTTAAGGAGTCGCCACCTAATTATTTACGGTGAATTAGGGCACCTAAGGTTTATTAAAGTAATTATCTAAAGTTAACTCTGTTTAAGGTCTACGAAACTTAAGATTCTAGGTAAGGGTTCAATTAGTCTAAAGGGAAGGTATTAGGCACCCTTTAAGACCCATTAACAATGGTTAACCGACCGGACTTATGATTAGTTAGGCTAAGTGTGAATATAGTATTTTTAAATATTTAAGAAAATATCTTATAAGTATTCTTAAAGTTATTTAAAGTAAAACTTGTAGAAAATAATAGTTGCATAAAGAGTTTAGTTAAAAATAAACTAAAAGAAATAGGACATGTGATGTTTATATGTATTTGGAGAAAAGTGAGTTATGCCGACTCACAAATTAAAAGAGTTATTGTAAGATTAATGTTAAAGAAATTTTAAAGGTTTCATATAAAGACTAGTAGTTTAATATATATATTGTGCTAAAGTTGTTTTAAAACAAATATGTGTTTCAAGTGTTGGAAAGGAACTAAAGTGAAAAAGTTATCCGTTGAAACTAATCTGCCTTTTATTTCTTAGAATAAGCTAACATTAGTGTAAGATTCGTGACGTTTTAAACTTCTAAGGTAGTAAACATAAATTATGATTCTCTTAGCTAAAAGATGTAGTCATGCTATTTTGAAAATCAATTACTTAAATAAATGTTGTAGATACTATAAATAGTTTTAAAAATGGAAGTGAATGTAATTCGTGGAATTAACTACCCATTACTAAACTAAACCCTTAATGTTACTAAAGTTTATCTTAATTAATAAGCACAAATGTTAGTCACACAATACATGTTAAATGCACAGAGAAATGAAAAAAATAAAAGGAATAGGAATGATGCAAGTGGGCTCAGCCCATTAAAGAATGCTGTTGTCCGCTACTGTTGCCGTTCACATTTATTGGGCTTTGGCCCAAAAATTATTTCCCTGTTTGTCTGCAGATTGGCTGACACAAAAGAGAAATTGCGCTGGGCTTTTTAACCCAACACTGAATGCGGGAGGTGTGGATAACGGAGTAAATGCGCCTTCCAAGCCTTTGCGGGATGACCTCGAGTCTTAAAGTAAGACTCTTCGACTCCGGTGTACATGCAAACAAAGAAAAATTACATGAGAAGCAACAAAAGATGATAATAGACGAGTCAATGCTTGGACCACAAACAAGATATCTCTCCTCCAAAAACAAAACAAAGATTAGTATGGCAAATACGATAAACACGAATTTACGTATATCTTAGTATATTCAAAATCAATGTTTTCATACTTGACAATACAATGGACTCACAAAATTCGAAGGAAAGTGAAATTTATATCAAGTTGTGAAAACTCAATCAAAAATGGGCGGTAATCACAACGTCCAAAATACATAAACAAACACAAATCTCAACAATTCGTGATTGTAATCAAAGCAGAAAACGACTAAAATGTAATACTTCACGATGTTCAAATTTAAAGGTGGAGGAGGTATAGTATAGACATGATTTCTTAGTTTTCCGAAAGCTTATTTTAGAGTGCAAAGGATAAGTAAAATTAATCATTTCCCATCATCCCACATATGGCATTTACGCTCAAATCGAATAGGTGATAATAAGGATACCGATTATCGAGATGAACTTAAAAGCTTTAAATAAGTAACAATAGTAACAAACTAAACATAGCACGTATACAAAACAGTCCTTTAGACCAATGTTTAGTTTAACCTCTTATATATAATAAGAGGGAAAGCAAAATACCAACCAAACAATCTCTTGAAGTCATTTTTAGATCTTAAAACACTCAAAACAACCACGTTTAAGCAAAATAACGACTCCCTTACCAGTTCTATTTTTATGCAGGGATTCAGTTTGAACATATAGCAAACCAGAGCAGACTTTGAACTCACCAACTATAAGCGAACGATTAACATAGAACTTTCTCTGTTTATGAACCAAAAGAGTAGACCATACAAATGTTAACTCCTACTGACAGAAAAAAAAAAATAAGTCTTGATTTTCTTTTACTGCCAACAGCCTTAAGCTTATCTGATCATTTGAATCAATGAAAGGTTTCACTTCAAGTCATGAGAATCAGAATATGATATCCGTGTAAAACTAGACGTGATTTATTTTCATACTCATCAGGCAAAAATAGAACTAGGCCTAATACATAGTTGCTAATAGAATTGAGCATAGAACATAAACTAGAGACCAGATCGAATCAGCAAACGACATCGTCATATCATATAATCGTTTCATCCTATCTAACCCAAGCAGATTACCTTCATGTCAGAGTATATCATTTGAATAAACATGGTAAAAAAAAGGGACAATGTCGACCTGTTTCAATCATATACACAACATACCTAAGATATACACGCCACGGTGCATATATCAGATGTATATCGAATATATATTTTCTTATTATCTTGACATCCTACTGTATATCTTATGTATATTCGGCTTTAAACCGGTTCTAAGTCTTGGAAATTCAGTCTAAACCTCCAAACTACAGTATACGCCTTTCAAATTCGTTTTAGCAATTAAGATCCTATCCTAACAGATCCCAAACGTCAAACAAATAATATAACGATAAGAAAACTACACGATCACTAAAGAAGTATAACTGAATAAAGCCGATACTAATCATAAGCATCCTAATTGATTACAATCAGATGTCATTAGCACGATCATCCACACACGAACTTATATGAACTTGCTAATATTACGAAACTGAAACAAAGTTAGACTAAATTAAGACGCGAATTAAATCAAACGGAGATGCAAACATGCGGGCACTGTTAACTTGAAGTTAAACTTAACTAACATAAACCCACGCAGATATTACTGAGCTGAAGCTAAATCACCTAAAACTACAAAACATACCAGAACACATAAACACTAATAAACCACGAACACTGAAATCGAATTTAATTAAGAAGAGGATTGTTTACCTCTTTCGAGCGCAAAGGAACAGGGTGTCGATGTCGCGAATCTACGTTCGAAGACGACGAACAGAGGGTGTACCGATTAAACCCAAAATTCCGATTGTATGAAAATATAGTGATTTATAGTAATATCCGGCTAAAGTTCACCAGAAAAAATGAAAAATCAAGGTTGGAAGATGGTGGGTGTCCCCAAACACTGCATCCATTCCTAAAATCTGAAAAACCCTCCAAAACATTGAATAATCTTTTTTTCTAAAAACGCTGGATTATTGTCCCTTCCCCCCATCTGTTCGATCTCCCTCTCCTTTTATAGAGTGAGGAGAGAGGAGCGTATGAAGACAAGGAGAGGTGAAGAGGAACGTGAGGCGTGGGGGGGGAGGAGCGTGGGAGGGGAGGAGTGGGAGAGGGAGCGTGGGAGAGAGATGGTGAGAGAGAGAGAGCGAGAGAGAGAGAGAGAGAGAGAGCGAGAGAGAGAGAGAGAGAGAGAGAGAGGGACGGTGAAGTTGATTTGAAGAAAGAGAGAGAGAGAGAGATAGGGATTAGGTTTAGTTTGGCTGAAGTTGATGAAATGAAGGGAAATGGACCGATCCATTTTGGATTAGGTTTGTTTGGTAGTCTTCCTCCTTCATTTTTTTATTTTTTTGGGCTTCTAATTTAATAACTAGTACAATATAATATGTGAAGACAATTAACAATTAATATGTAGAAAATAAGAATTTAGCAAAGTGTTGTCTTGTAATTAATTTGAGTTAAAAAAATTGAAACGATGACAAGAATTTGTATTTTGGGCTCATAATGTTGAAAATAACAGTAGATATTAATAGTAGTAGTAATAAAAATAGTGAAAAATAAAGTATTTAATTAGAAACCCGATTAAATTAAATGGGGGACTAATTTGATAATATAGTACAATATATGATATGTCAAGACAATTAACAATTAATATAATAACAAAATAAGGATTTAACAAAGTGTTGTCTTGTGAAAACAATTTGACACAATGCACGAACCCTCCCAAATTTGGAACGAAACATATGACAAACATTTAAAATTTATGATAAACATTATTTTAGTCATAATGTTGAAGGATTCACATTACCTTCTCAAATCAGCCCGCACAATTACGACTTCAACATAAGTCATTAAACCTTCATTTTTATTACATAATCCGCAACAAACAACTACCAAAATACAACATAAAATTTATTCATCCAACTCCCCTCCAAATCAGCCCCTCACGGCTGCACCTTCAACATACAACATTCCATGCATTTCACCAACATACAAAATAACATTTGTACATCATTCCTACATCAACACACACATACACATAAAATTTATTCATCCAACTCCTCCAAATCGCTATACTTCAACTTCCATGTTTTCATGATTTTAATCCATTTCCACACTTTACAACATACACAAATCACTCATAACATAAGAAGAATAAGATTGAATCATACCTTCTCCTCCCAATTCTTTCTCTCAAGCTTAGAATAGCTATAACATCAACGAATGATTTTCTTGTCCTAACAACCACTCCACGTCGACGAGAGCCTTTCGATTAGTAAGAGAACATGAAGGAGATATTTTTCCCATGAACAAAGCAGGGTGTTCGGCCGACCATGGTACCCTAACCTCTCTCTTTCCTTTTCTTTTTCTTGATTTTTCTAGACTCCAAATGATGAATTGTCTTGTTTCTTCTTCACACACCCATATATATATATATATATTTATGGGCACATGCCTAGTCATGTGCCCTTGGACGTTTTTCTCCTCCTTATTTGTCTCCAAATTTCTTCCATTTTCTAGAAATTCCTTTTAATAAAAAGACAACTAATTCCTTGACAATAAATGATGAAAATCTTACCTTGACTTGTCATCCTTATACCTATATACACATATAGCCTCTACAAATATAAGTTGAGCACATAGGTCCCCTTTATGGCTTCTCCAATAAGTCATGCAAAAGAATAATTTCCTTTCCCTCCAAATTTATTCAAACTTCTAGAATTTTCTTCCAATAATAAAAGATGACTAATATGATTAACATGTCATCTAATTCCATATGTATATATTTCAAGCATCCATGTGGCCATGGCCCACCTCATTCTTATTTCATGAAACCTTTAGATTTTTCCATAATGCATTCTTCGTTCCAAATTCTTCCTCAATGCTTCCTTCCAAACAAATCATAAACCATTTGTCGTAAAACTACGTCGAGAGATAACCTCGTCCATAATTCTTCGCAACCGACTTAAAAATATTCCGACGTGCGAAATGCGAGGTATAACACTAATACAACTTAATATTTCTTAAACGTTTCACTCATATTTCATTGTATTGTTCTAAGTTAATACGTATTTATTATGAAAATAAAGGTAAAAAAAAAAAAGCAGAATACAAAGATGAACCAAAACTTTCTTTATTTAATATTTTTGGGGATAAGTGTTTTTTTAAAAAAAAAACAATTACAAACTAAACATCTACTTCTTACGTGGCTCATTAGAACAAGAACGCCTATTGTGATCGAGACGTCCACAAGTACTACAAGCATTCCTACGTTTATCAATCATCATCTCCATTAATGGTTTATCTCACTTCTTCTTTGGCCTTCCTGGGGGTCTCTTGTATCTTGGTGGCAAAACAACTTCATCGCATATGTGTTTGGGAATATTTCACTCACTCTCGTCAGGCAGAGGATCCACCGGCACATCATACGTCTTAATCACTGTCTTTGGTTTGAATAGGTCTGAGCAATATACATCAGGCATAAGACTTTTACTCTTTAATACAAATTCCCGTATGCATGTGGACATGGTATCTCAATCCATTTGGAACATCCAAAGAATCGCATGTTTTCTTTTTAAGGTCAATAATGAAACACCTTGCCTCATCATTTACGGTATACACATATTCAGTTGATGGTTCAACCTAATCAAGAAGAAATGTGTCAGACCAGAATACATTGAATATTAACAACGATAAGTAATGTGAAATACATGGAAATGTACGATCCAAACAGAATTACTTAAGTACCTTCTAAAATATACTGAAATATATTGAAATATATGTAGGCAGACTTCAACAAAATAAAACAGTAACATACCGTCATACGTAGAGATTTACATTCGTTTATTGATAATAATTGCTGGAATGCTTTTCCAAGTGTTGTGAATGTGTATGTACCATTCCTCCTATTAGTGCAATTCCATCTCCCAAACATCTTCCTCACTTCTTCAAGAAAATCTAAAACAGGCAACTCCCTTGCTGCTACCAATTTTCCATTAATACATTCGGCTATATTTGAGGTCATTGTCCATCCTCTGTTAACGGGTGAATATAGTCGGGCCCACTTTTCCCTTCCAGCATCCTCCAAGTACTCTTTTACCCAAAAATCAACCTTCTCAATCTTCTCCATCAGCTTATCAAACTCAGTCTATGCTTTTGCAAGTGCATAGAATACAGGACTCAATACTTCACCATTCGACTTGTATTTCGTGGTCACATTTTTCCATAAATGCCATATGCACGCCAAATGTGGCACAGTTGGATATACTCTAGACACCGCCTTAATGATGCTCTCATGTCTATCTGATATAACACACATGTTATCCCTATTCCCATAAGCTTGTTTGAATCGCTCAAAGAACCGGTCCAAGACTTATCATTCTCTCGAATCTATCACACCATATGCCAATGGTAGAATATTACTCGCACAAACATGTTTTTGTGTATTTACAGTGAAATATAGCATAAATCATATTGGAAATACACTGGAACTAGAATGAAATATAACGAAATATACCAAAAGCAGAAAAAAATGTATTTAAACATTTTGGCACCTACCTGCACCATCCAACATGCTGGCTGATACAAAAGTACCGTTATATGTAGTTTTAAGGTGGGAACCATCTACTACAACTATTGGCCTACAACACTCGAAGCCTTTTATGAACGCTTTAAGTGCTATAAACAAATACAAGAACTCATTTTGTTGTGATTTGTGCATTCTCACATGTGATCCGGGGTATGTTTTATCCAATATGTACACATATCCCGAACTTCTTGTATGACTCATTGGTTCTCTCTTAATTCATTCATTGCCTTTTCTCTAGCCCTCCAGACCGTCATATAAGAAACATCAACGCCATACTCATTTTTTACGTCGTCTACTATATCACCAGGTGTATATTTCCTCTTGTGATTTGCTATTTTTGGCTTAACAACTGACGCCCCAATCAACCAACTTGTTGCTTGCCTTTGGGAATACATTTTGTCCTTCAATGGACACGTATGTTCGTCATGAAAAGATCTCACTCTGAACATTTCAGAGTTCGCAATACTTGAAGCTCTGAATTTCCAATGACAATCAGTTGAACAGCACACCAGAGTGTAACTACATAAACCAATACAAAAAAGAACGGTCGATTGAAGTTTCAAACACATACACGATCCTAAATACATTGCTTTTATATACTGAAATGGTTACATAATGGAATTAAATCATACAAACAGCGCGTATTTCAATGTATTTAATTAAATCCAACTGAAATATAATGTCACTACAATAGTTTATGTAACAGTATTTCAATATATTTCGTAGTATATTTCAATGTATTTCATATTTTTTCGGACTAACATACCTTATGGCATTCGACCTCTCTGTCCTGAAATTGAATCTTTTGCGAATTGCATAATTCGCCATAACATTCTTCAGAGTGTCCTTATCTTTGTAGATTTGATCAACAAAAACATCTTTATGTTCCTTGTTCGAAATTATCAAGTTATCGTTGTTTTCAAATAAAACAACCTTGCTTTAGCACAATCCGACGCATCCAAATCATTTGAATCAACTACGTCCATAGCATGCATATAATCATTAAATTCAAGCTGAAACATATCATCTCCAACTGCAGATTCGCTGGACACAAAATTCTCAAGATCATTATCAGTTTTGCTAACGCACAACGGATATGCTTCAAATCCCTTGTTTTCTCTCTTAAGCTCAACATACACCCTTACTCCCATATCGTTGCGTATTTCCATTGGCATATTGTCTCCTTCAACAACATATTTTATTGATATCGTTTTCCTGCTAATATCAACACCTAACTGAATTACTATAGTTTCAACCAAATCACCGTATGAACAATAATCTTTGAAGACAACTGCGTCTAGTTTGTAATTAGCAAAGCAATTCTGTTCATTCCAAAAATCGGAGTGTCTGATCACTGTTGTTATGCTTGACATGTTTCGTTTGAATAATTCAACAAAACTAGAAGAACAGTGACTGTGTTGGAAAAAAAAAATCATCGTTCCAATCACAGAAAATTGAATCAAAAAACAATCTCACACAAATCATTGAAAATTTGAAACATATCATTGAAAATTTGAAACATACCTTTTGTAGAATCTGAAATACAAATCTGATCTTCACTAAAATTCCATATATACACTCGTTCGTATCTTATTGAGTGTATTTCAACTTGCTTTTGAAGAATTCGAATGTAGAAAACAGAGCTCAAAAAGATTTTTAGATCTTTAGTATTTTTTGGAATTCAAAAAGTTTTGATTGTGATAAAAGTGGAGAGAGATACGTAAGCTGTTATGGAAGAACATTCGTTACGCATGATTAATGGGAAGATTTAAACTAATTCCCTGAATTTTAAAAAAAAAATCTTTTCCATAAATGGGGCCTAATTTTACTCACCTGTGTCGTCCGTTTCTTGTATTTCACTGTATTTCATCAAAATGAAATACACGCGTTTTATGACGAAAACCAGCTACGCTTAGTAAATAACAATTTTATAGCTATTTCTTGTTACAAGCTACTAAAAGGTAGCTATTTATGTAAGTTTTATTTTGGTTTAAAAACAAGTGCTTAAAAGCAGTTTTTTTTTTTTTTTTTTTTTGGTAAACTTACATAAATAACTACATTATTGTCCCTCCTTACCATTCGTAACCACCTTTTCTATTTGGCTCATATGACGAAATACACTCATAGACACTCAAAATACAAGGAGAAGAAGTTAGGAAAAATATGTAAGAAAAGTAATGTGGTTGGCTGAGTTCGAACCTGAGCTGCCAAGGACAGAGTCATACCCAATAATTGCTCCAGCCACAGAAGTTTGATGTATTTTGGTATAGGTACGAATGGTAATTTACAAAATCACTGTAGCTACTAAATATAAATAAATTAAAAGGTAGTTATTATTAATAATTACCTCTTAGAAGTAGCTATGCTAAATAATTATTCGCTTTTCTATTTTACTCAAACACTCCAAAAGTGCTTAAAAGCTATTTTGGCTTAAAAGCACTTAAAATAAGCTAATCCAAACAGGCTCTAAAAGAGGTTGTAAAATATAGACACAAACACAAACCAATATGCCCGATTTTGTTTTTCTCTTTAGCTACTAGATGATGAAAGCCTGTCTTATGCCAACACAAAAAATAGTACCACACTTTTCTTTTTTAGTCTGTCTAAAAAAGAATGATATATTTTTATATTTAGAAATCATTTAACTTGAAACTTTCCCCTTTTACCTTTAATGAAATGATTTAAATCCACACAAATATCTATGACTTGTTTTATACCACAAGTTTCACAGATCTTTCCTTTCTTTTTTAAACTTCGTGCCTAGTCAAACTATGTCACATAAATTAGGACAGAGAGAGTACCTTTCAGTAATATAATTATGGAATTTTTATTATAGAAAGTATTATAATTCAATCAATTGAAAATATCCATAAATTATTTTACTTAGTCGGCTTCTTCTATATATGACTTTCCTGGTTTGGTTCTCTAATTGAAAGATTTGACATACACCTTCTCGTACCGAGTTTTATGCCATCATTTCTTTCTACTCAACAATACTGAAAAGTGTTTTCATGTGTTAGCATCTGTTGTAGTCTTAAATTTTTAAGTATAGACCAACTTCATCATTTTAAGAAAATATGTGTATACGTTCTTGACCGTTTATATTTCTTCTTGATGTTATTCCTCATTATTTGTGTGAGACGTATGTGTCTAAACTTATACCCAAAGGTATAAGTTTTAAATCTTTTGGTTTTATGACTTCTTTAGCGGTGTGTTCAATTTAAATTGTTATTTCTTTTTTCCTGAATTTCTCTTCTTTAAATTTTCTCTAAGTGTACCTTTACCATTTTCTGAACTTATTATCATTATTTAAATGTCTTTTTCTTTTTTTTGCAATTATCTCCTACTTCTTCACGTGGACCCTACCTTATTTTTTTTTTATTTTTTTTTACAATTGTCTCCTAATTATTCATGAGGACTCCATCTTTTTTTTATTACCATTATAGTAGAGTGGGTTGACGACCAAACCCACTCTTCTATAATAGTTAAAATTTCCTTATCAATTATCATATCGTACCACCTAGGCACCTAACACTTCTCCACAAATTTTACTTTACTGTCCAATAATAAATGGTTCCCCAGCTTGGATATGATGTGGAGAGTAGTCCAAAAATTATAATATGCTCTTCCTTCAATCAGCTGGAAGGATCGCACCGAAAGAGAAATTTAATAGACTAATTGGGGAACTATGGTCTTCCCAAGCTGGAAGAATCAAAGAAAAAACTTGAACATTTTTAAGCATTCGTTTCATATATATGTGGCAGGTGGCAACAACCTATCTAATGATTTATCCAACAGTAACCTTCCTCATCTGAATTCTGAAGTGCCACATAAATATTCTTTCTTCACTTTGTTTTCCGCGTATTTCTTTCTTTACAAATTACAATACATGGTGGGATATATTGCTTTTAAGTTTATTCTTCTTTTTCCTTTTTCTACATTTAAGGTTTCAATATCCACATTTTCTATTTCTTTAGTATCTTTGTCTATACCCAAGGAAGCATAGTGTTGAAGTTATCGTCAGGGCGAAGCTAGCATTTCAATTACTGGCTCAACAGAACTTAGTAGCTTTTGACAGACGCAGACTTTCTATTTGTGTGTAAAAATCCACACAGTATATATAAATAATGTATCAATGATTAATACTCCCTCCGTTCCATATTACTTGTACATTTTCCTCTTTGCACGCCTCTTAAGAAATCATAAATAAAAGATATATTTCACTATCTTAACCTTATTTCCCTCCAATAAATTACACTCTAATCAATATTTATTATTTTCAAAATCACTTAATATTAGGGATAAGATGGAAAAGATTTCAATAATTCTCTCTTGGTTTTGTAAATGGATAAATAATTTGGGACATATATTTTTAGTAGCGTGGACAAGTAATATGGGAAGGAGTTAGCAACTTTTTTTTTTTTTTTTAAATATAGAACTCATAAACTCAAAATCGTAGCTCCACCTCTGATTTTTTTTTTCTCTCCAAGTCTCCAACACAAATAATGAGATTCTTTTTACAATTAAGCAAGAAACCCCATTGAAAATTTTACCGAAAGATCAATGCTACTTTTGGACTTTGAGGCCGTATGGTATCTGATGCATTTACTTTTTACCAAATTTTCACTTTATTTAAACCAGCAGCCCCTTCAACTTCAAGTGCAAGCTCTAAGTTTTAATATTATATATATAAAGCTGGAAACTTTTCAAAAATATTAGGTTGATTGCACCCAATATTAAAAAAAAAAAAAAAAAAAAAAAAAAGTTATTGGTGAATGAATTGTACATGATATTTCGTGCTTGCTTATTTATAGCTTCGAAGTTTTACCAAATTGCACTTTCTTAATAGTTGTTGTGCTCATTTTTCTTTAATAGTTTAAGTAAAATATATTGACACTGTAAATATTCTTTATACTATCAAGTCATCATAATATATGCTCCCTCCGTTTCAATTTATGTGAACCCATTTGACTGGATACGATATTTAAAAAAGAGTGAAGACTTTTAAAACTTGTGGTTCAAAATAACTCTTGAATATTTGTGTGGCTGTAAATCATTTCATAAAGTGAATTTGTTTCCAAATTAGGAAAGAGGTCATTCATTTTGACACGAACTAAAAGAAAATAGGTTCACATAAATTAAAACAGAGAGAGTATAACATATTTGATTTTCAAAATTTGAAATTTCATATTTTGAGGAGGCTTACCGATAAATGTCTTTTGAATAACCTGCTAGTATAAGAAATTATTTATATTAATGGTGTATAAAACTTTAAATTCATCTATTAAATAATAAAACACCAGAAAGTCATCAATGCGAATATTTCCCCTATTGACTATCTAGACACCTTGTGTGGAATCTTGGAGAAGTTTGTGAAGTTTGTTTGCTAATGGC